>NC_092158.1:1808094-1968094 GCF_045791955.1 Oncorhynchus clarkii lewisi | reverse complement strand
AGTCCTCATTATATCTTGTTATATTCCTATCAGCAGAGAGGCATATTTCATGTAGTCCTCATTATATCCTGTTGTATTCCTATCAGCAGAGAGGCATATTTCATGTAGTCCTCATTATATCCTGTTATATTCCTATCAGCAGAGAAGCATATTTCATGTAGTCCTCATTATATCCTGTTGTATTCCTATCAGCAGAGAGGCATATTTCATGTAGTCCTCATTATATCCTGTTGTATTCCTATCAGCAGAGAGGCATATTTCATGTAGTCCTCATTATATCCTGTTGTATTCCTATCAGCAGAGAGGCATATTTCATGTAGTCCTCATTATATCCTGTTATATTCCTATCAGCAGAGAGGCATATTTCATGTAGTCCTCATTATATCCTGTTGTATTCCTATCAGCAGAGAGGCATATTTCATGTAGTCCTCATTATATCCTGTTGTATTCCTATCAGCAGAGAGGCATATTTCATGTAGTCCTCATTATATCCTGTTGTATTCCTATCAGCAGAGAGGCATATTTCATGTAGTCCTCATTATATCCTGTTATATTCCTATCAGCAGAGAGGCATATTTCATGTAGTCCTCATTATATCCTGTTATATTCCTATCAGCAGAGAGGCATATTTCATGTAGTCCTCATTATATCCTGTTGTATTCCTATCAGCAGAGAGGCATATTTCATGTAGTCCTCATTATATCCTGTTGTATTCTTATCAGCAGAGAGGCATATTTCATGTAGTCCTCATTATATCCTGTTATATTCCTATCAGCAGAGAGGCATATTTCATGTAGTCCTCATTATATCCTGTTGTATTCCTATCAGCAGAGAGGCATATTTCATGTAGTCCTCATTATATCCTGTTGTATTCCTATCAGCAGAGAGGCATATTTCATGTAGTCCTCATTATATCCTGTTGTATTCCTATCAGCAGAGAGGCATATTTCATGTAGTCCTCATTTGATCCTGTTTAATTCCGACTAAACAGAAGAAGGAAAAGGAACATAGATTCTAATGGCCGCTAATGACTGCAAGTAAAACTGTGTTTTAGGCATCACACTGGCCTTAAAGGAATGTATAAATTGAATTTACAATCTACCCTGACACAGTGCTGGCACGATAGCCAAGAATACATGAGGTGCTGATAAATCCAGAACGAGTAACCGTGTAAACCCTCTCTCCACCCACACACATTTAATTCCAGGGCCGTTGCTCTATCACCTCGGCTGTTCTACGCCTCGCCCTGAATCATTGTGATCAACAATATAAATGGTAGCGTAAACAGCTTATAGTGAAATTTAAAATATACCGCTCGCTTCCAAAAGGAAGTTGTTGTGTTGACTTTTTTGTTAACTGTTAACTTTTGTTAACTAATCACTTTATTCCAGTCTTAACCTGCTACCCACACACTATTAGAGACAACAACCCTGTAGACAAGACCTAACACATTAGAGACAACAACCCTGTAGACAAGACCTAACACATTAGAGACAACAACCCTGTAGACAAGACCTAACACATTAGAGACAACAACCCTGTAGACAAGACCTAACACATTAGAGACAACAACCCTGTAGACAAGACCTAACACATTAGAGACAACAACCCTGTAGACAAGACCTAACACATTAGAGACAACAACCCTGTAGACAAGACCTAACACATTAGAGACAACAACCCTGTAGACAAGACCTAACACATTAGAGACAACAACCCTGTAGACAAGACCTAACACATTAGAGACAACAACTCCTGTTGACAATCCCTAATCCACGAATAAATCAACAACCCTGATGACAATACCTAATCCACTAATAGAGACAAAAACAATGTTGACAATACCTGATCCACTAATAGAGACAACAACCCTGTAGACAATACCTAATCCACTAATAGAGACAACAACCCTGTTGACAACACCTAATCCACTAGGGACAACAACCCTGATGACAATACCTAATCCATTAGAGACAACAGCCCTGTTGACAATCCCTAATCCACGAATAGATCAACAACCCTGTTGACAATACCTAATCCACTAATAGAGACAACAACCCTGTTGACAATACCTAATCCAGAAGGGACAACAACCCTGTTGACAACACCTAATCCACTAGAGACAACAACCCTGTTGACAACACCTAATCCACTAGGGACGACAATTCTGTTGACAACACCTAATCCATTAGGGACAACAACCCTTTTGACAACACCTAATCCACTAGGGACAACAACCCTGTTGACAATACCTAATCCACTAGGGACAACAACCCTTTTGACAATACCTAATCCACTAGGGACAACAACCCTGTTGTTATCTAATCCACTAGGGACAACAACCCTGTTGACAACACCTAATCCACTAGAGACAACAACCCTGTTGACAACACCTAATCCACTAGGGACAACAACCCTGTTGACAATACCTAATCCACTAGGGACGACAATTCTGTTGACAACACCTAATCCACTAGGGACAACAACGCTGTTGACAATACCTAATCCACTAATAGAGACAACAACCCTGTTGACACCACCTAATCCACTAGGGACAACAACCCTGTTGACAATACCTAATCCACTAGGGACAACAACCCTGTTGACAATACCTAATCCACTAGGGACAACAACCCTGTTGACAACACCTAATCCACTAGGGACAACTACCCTGTTGACAATACCTAATCCACTAGGGACAACAACCCTGTTGACAATACCTAATCCACTAGGGACAACAACCCTATTGACAATACCTAATCCACTAGGGACAACAACCCTGTTGACAATACCTAATCCACTAGGGACGACAACCCTGTTGACAACACCTAATCCACTAGGGACAACAACCCTGTTGACAATACCTAATCCACTAGGGACAACAACCCTGTTGACAATACCTAATCCATTAGAGACAACAACCCTGCTGACAACACCTAATCCACACCTAATCCACCTGTTGACAATACCTAATCCACTAGGGACAACAACCCTGTTCACAATACCGAATCCATTATAGACAACAACCCTGTTGACAACACCTAATCCATTAGAGACAACAACCCTGTTGACAATACCTAATCCACTAGGGACAACAACCCTGTTGACAATACCTAATCCACTAGGGACAACAACCCTGTTGTTATCTAATCCACTAGGGACAACAACCCTGTTGACAACACCTAATCCACTAGGGACAACAACCCTGTTGACAACACCCAATCCACTTGGGACAACAACCCTGTTGTTATCTAATCAACTAGGGACAACAACCCTGTTGTTTTCTAATCCACTAGGGACAACAACCCTGTAGTTATCTAATCCACTAGGGACAACAACCCTGTTGTTATCTAATCCACTAGGGACAACAACCCTGTTGTTATCTAATCCACTAGGGACAACAACCCTGTTGTTGTCTAATCCACTAGGGACAACAACCCTGTTGTCATCTAATCCACTAGGGACAACAACCCTGTTGTTATCTAATCCACTAGGGACAACAACCCTGTTGTTATGTAATCCACTAGAGACAACAACCCTGTTGTTATCTAATCCACTAGGGACAACAACCCTGTTGTTATCTAATCCACCTGGGACAACAACCCTGTTGTTATCTAATCCACTAGGGACAACAACCCTGTTGTTATCTAACCCACTAGGGACAACAACCCTGTTGTTATCTAATCCACTAAGGACAACAACCCTGTTGTTACCTAATCCACTAGGGACAACAACCCTGTTGTCATCTAATCCACCAGGGACAACAACCCTGTTGTTATCTAATCCACTAGGGAAAACAACCCTGTTGTTATCTAATCCACTAGAGACAACAACCCTGTTGTTATCTAATCCATTAGGGACAACAACCCTGTTGTTATCTAATCCACTAGGGACAACAACCCTGTTGTTACCTAATCCACTAGGGACAACAACCCTGTTGTTATCTAATCCACTAGGGACAACAACCCTGTTGTTATCTAATCCACTAGGGACAACAACCCTGTTGACAACACCTAATCCACTAGAGACAACAACCCTGTTGACAATACCTAATCAACTAGAGACAACAACCCTGTTGACAACACCTAATCCACTAGAGACAAAAACCCTGTTGACAACACCTAATCCACTAGAGACAACAACCCTGTTGACAAAACCTAATCCACTAGGGACAACAACCCTGTTGTTATCTAATCCACTAGGGACAACAACCCTGTTGTTATCTAATCCACTAGGGACAACAACCCTGTTGTTATCTAATCCACTAGGGACAACAACCCTGTTGACAATACCTAATCCACTAGGGACAACAACCCTGTTGTTACCTAATCCACTAGGGACAACAACTCTGTTGTTATCTAATCCACTAGGGACAACAACCCTGTTGTTATCTAATCCACTAGGGACAACAACCCTGTTGTTACCTAATCCACTAGGGACAACAACCCTGTTGTTATCTAATCCACTAGGGACAACAACCCTGTTGTTATCTAATCCACTAGGGACAACAACCCTGTTGACAACACCTAATCCACTAGAGACAACAACCCTGTTGACAATACCTAATCCACTAGAGACAACAACCCTGTTGACAATACCTAATCCACTAGAGACAACAACCCTGTTGACAACACCTAATCCACTAGAGACAACAACCCTGTTGACAACACCTAATCCATTAGGGACAACAACCCTTTTGACAACACCTAATCCACTAGGGACAACAACCCTGTTGACAATACCTAATCCACTAGGGACAACAACCCTTTTGACAATACCTAATCCACTAGGGACAACAACCCTGTTGTTATCTAATCCACTAGGGACAACAACCCTGTTGACAACACCTAATCCACTAGAGACAACAACCCTGTTGACAACACCTAATCCACTAGGGACAACAACCCTGTTGACAATACCTAATCCACTAGGGACGACAATTCTGTTGACAACACCTAATCCACTAGGGACAACAACGCTGTTGACAATACCTAATCCACTAATAGAGACAACAACCCTGTTGACACCACCTAATCCACTAGGGACAACAACCCTGTTGACAATACCTAATCCACTAGGGACAACAACCCTGTTGACAATACCTAATCCACTAGGGACAACAACCCTGTTGACAACACCTAATCCACTAGGGACAACTACCCTGTTGACAATACCTAATCCACTAGGGACAACAACCCTGTTGACAATACCTAATCCACTAGGGACAACAACCCTTTTGACAATACCTAATCCACTAGGGACAACAACCCTGTTGTTATCTAATCCACTAGGGACAACAACCCTGTTGACAACACCTAATCCACTAGAGACAACAACCCTGTTGACAACACCTAATCCACTAGGGACAACAACCCTGTTGACAATACCTAATCCACTAGGGACGACAATTCTGTTGACAACACCTAATCCACTAGGGACAACAACGCTGTTGACAATACCTAATCCACTAATAGAGACAACAACCCTGTTGACACCACCTAATCCACTAGGGACAACAACCCTGTTGACAATACCTAATCCACTAGGGACAACAACTCTGTTGACAATACCTAATCCACTAGGGACAACAACCCTGTTGACAACATCTAATCCACTAGGGACAACAGCCCTGTTGACAAAACCTAATCCACTAGGGACAACAACCCTGTTGACAATACCTAATCCACTAGGGACAACAACCCTATTGACAATACCTAATCCACTAGGGACAACAACCCTGTTGACAATACCTAATCCACTAGGGACAACAACCCTGTTGACAACACCTAATCCACTAGGGACAACAACCCTGTTGACAATACCTAATCCACTAGGGACAACAACCCTGTTGACAATACCTAATCCATTAGAGACAACAACCCTGTTGACAACACCTAATCCACACCTAATCCACCTGTTGACAATACCTAATCCACTAGGGACAACAACCCTGTTCACAATACCGAATCCATTATAGACAACAACCCTGTTGACAACACCTAATCCATTAGAGACAACAACCCTGTTGACAATACCTAATCCACTAGGGACAACAACCCTGTTGACAATACCTAATCCACTAGGGACAACAACCCTGTTGTTATCTAATCCACTAGGGACAACAACCCTGTTGACAACACCTAATCCACTAGGGACAACAACCCTGTTGACAACACCCAATCCACTAGGGACAACAACCCTGTTGTTATCTAATCAACTAGGGACAACAACCCTGTTGTTATCTAATCCACTAGGGACAACAACCCTGTAGTTATCTAATCCACTAGGGACAACAACCCTGTTGTTATCTAATCCACTAGGGACAACAACCCTGTTGTTATCTAATCCACTAGGGACAACAACCTGTTGTTGTCTAATCCACTAGGGACAACAACCCTGTTGTCATCTAATCCACTAGGGACAACAACCCTGTTGTTATCTAATCCACTAGGGACAACAACCCTGTTGTTATCTAATCCACTAGAGACAACAACCCTGTTGTTATCTAATCCACTAGGGACAACAACCCTGTTGTTATCTAATCCACTAGGGACAACAACCCTGTTGTTATCTAATCCACTAGGGACAACAACCCTGTTGTTATCTAACCCACTAGGGACAACAACCCTGTTGTTATCTAATCCACTAGGGACAACAACCCTGTTGTTACCTAATCCACTAGGGACAACAACCCTGTTGTCATCTAATCCACCAGGGACAACAACCCTGTTGTTATCTAATCCACTAGGGAAAACAACCCTGTTGTTATCTAATCCACTAGAGACAACAACCCTGTTGTTATCTAATCCATTAGGGACAACAACCCTGTTGTTATCTAATCCACTAGGGACAACAACCCTGTTGACAATACCTAATCCACTAGGGACAACAACCCTGTTGTTACCTAATCCACTAGGGACAACAACCCTCTTGTTATCTAATCCACTAGGGACAACAACCCTGTTGTTATCTAATCCACTAGGGACAACAACCCTGTTGTTACCTAATCCACTAGGGACAACAACCCTGTTGTTATCTAATCCACTAGGGACAACAACCCTGTTGTTACCTAATCCACTAGGGACAACAACCCTGTTGTTATCTAATCCACTAGGGACAACAACCCTGTTGTTATCTAATCCACTAGGGACAACAACCCTGTTGACAACACCTAATCCACTAGAGACAACAACCCTGTTGACAATACCTAATCCACTAGAGACAACAACCCTGTTGACAATACCTAATCAACTAGAGACAACAACCCTGTTGACAACACCTAATCCACTAGAGACAACAACCCTGTTGACAACACCTAATCCACTAGAGACAACAACCCTGTTGACAAAACCTAATCCACTAGGGACAACAACCCTGTTGTTATCTAATCCACTAGGGACAACAACCCTGTTGTTATCTAATCCACTAGGGACAACAACCCTGTTGTTATCTAATCCACTAGGGACAACAACCCTGTTGACAATACCTAATCCACTAGGGACAACAACCCTGTTGTTACCTAATCCACTAGGGACAACAACTCTGTTGTTATCTAATCCACTAGGGACAACAACCCTGTTGTTATCTAATCCACTAGGGACAACAACCCTGTTGTTACCTAATCCACTAGGGACAACAACCCTGTTGTTATCTAATCCACTAGGGACAACAACCCTGTTGACAACACCTAATCCACTAGAGACAACAACCCTGTTGACAATACCTAATCCACTAGAGACAACAACCCTGTTGACAATACCTAATCCACTAGAGACAACAACCCTGTTGACAACACCTAATCCACTAGAGACAACAACCCTGTTGACAACACCTAATCCACTAGAGACAACAACCCTGTTGACAATACCTAATCCACTAGGGACAACAACCCTGTTGACAATACCTAATCCACTAGGGACAACAACCCTGTTGTTATCTAATCCACTAGGGACAACAACCCTGTTGTTATCTAATCCACTAGGGACAACAACCCTGTTGTTATCTAATCCACTAGGGACAACAACCCTGTTGTTACCTAATCTACTAGGGACAACAACCCTGTTGTTATCTAATCCACTAGGGACAACAACCCTGTTGTTATCTAATCCACTAGGGACAACAACCCTTTTGTTATCTAATCCACTAGGGACAACAACCCTGTTGACAACACCTAATCCACTAGAGACAACAACCCTGTTGACAATACCTAATCCACTAGAGACAACAACCCTGTTGACAACACCTAATCCACTAGAGACAACAACCCTGTTGACAACACCTAATCCACTAGAGACAACAACCCTGTTGACAAAACCTAATCCACTAGGGACAACAACCCTGTTTTTATCTAATCCACTAGGGACAACAACCCTGTTGTTATCTAATCCACTAGAGACAACAACTGTGTTGTTATCTAATCCACTAGGGACAACAACCCTGTTGTTATCTAATCCACTAGGGACAACAACCCTGTTGACAATACCTAATCCACTAGGGACAACAACCCTGTTGTTACCTAATCCACTAGGGACAACAACTCTGTTGTTATCTAATCCACTAGGGACAACAACCCTGTTGTTATCTAATCCACTAGGGACAACAACCCTGTTGTTATCTAATCCACTAGGGACAACAACTCTGTTGTTATCTAATCCACTAGGGACAACAACCCTGTTGACAAAACCTAATCCACTAGGGACAACAACCCTGTTTTTATCTAATCCACTAGGGACAACAACCCTGTTGTTATCTAATCCACTAGGGACAACAACTCTGTTGTTATCTAATCCACTAGGGACAACAACCCTGTTGTTATCTAATCCACTAGGGACAACAACCCTGTTGTTACCTAATCCACTAGGGACAACAACCCTGTTGTTATCTAATCCACTAGGGACAACAACCCTGTTGTTATCTAATCCACTAAGGACAACAACCCTGTTGTTCTCTAATCCACTAGGGACAACAACCCTGTTGTTATCTAATCCACTAGGGACAACAACCCTGCTGTTACCTAATCCACTAGGGACAACAACTCTGTTGTCATCTAATCCACCAGGGACATCAACCCTGTTGTTATCTAATCCACCAGGGAAAACAACCCTGTTGTTATCTAATCCACTAGAGACAACAACCCTGTTGTTATCTAATCCATTAGGGACAACAACCCTGTTGTTATCTAATCCACTAGGGACAACAACCCTGTTGACAATACCTAATCCACTAGGGACAACAACCCTGTTGTTACCTAATCCACTAGGGACAACAACCCTCTTGTTATCTAATCCACTAGGGACAACAACCCTGTTGTTATCTAATCCACTAGGGACAACAACCCTGTTGTTACCTAATCCACTAGGGACAACAACCCTGTTGTTATCTAATCCACTAGGGACAACAACCCTGTTGTTACCTAATCCACTAGGGACAACAACCCTGTTGTTATCTAATCCACTAGGGACAACAACCCTGTTGTTATCTAATCCACTAGGGACAACAACCCTGTTGACAACACCTAATCCACTAGAGACAACAACCCTGTTGACAATACCTAATCCACTAGAGACAACAACCCTGTTGACAATACCTAATCAACTAGAGACAACAACCCTGTTGACAACACCTAATCCACTAGAGACAACAACCCTGTTGACAACACCTAATCCACTAGAGACAACAACCCTGTTGACAAAACCTAATCCACTAGGGACAACAACCCTGTTGTTATCTAATCCACTAGGGACAACAACCCTGTTGTTATCTAATCCACTAGGGACAACAACCCTGTTGTTATCTAATCCACTAGGGACAACAACCCTGTTGACAACACCTAATCCACTAGAGACAACAACCCTGTTGACAATACCTAATCCACTAGAGACAACAACCCTGTTGACAATACCTAATCAACTAGAGACAACAACCCTGTTGACAACACCTAATCCACTAGAGACAACAACCCTGTTGACAACACCTAATCCACTAGAGACAACAACCCTGTTGACAAAACCTAATCCACTAGGGACAACAACCCTGTTGTTATCTAATCCACTAGGGACAACAACCCTGTTGTTACCTAATCCACTAGGGACAACAACTCTGTTGTTATCTAATCCACTAGGGACAAGAACCCTGTTGTTATCTAATCCACTAGGGACAACAACCCTGTTGTTACCTAATCCACTAGGGACAACAACCCTGTTGTTATCTAATCCACTAGGGACAACAACCCTGTTGTTATCTAATCCACTAGGGACAACAACCCTGTTGACAACACCTAATCCACTAGAGACAACAACCCTGTTGACAATACCTAATCCACTAGAGACAACAACCCTGTTGACAATACCTAATCCACTAGAGACAACAACCCTGTTGACAACACCTAATCCACTAGAGACAACAACCCTGTTGACAACACCTAATCCACTAGAGACAACAACCCTGTTGACAATACCTAATCCACTAGGGACAACAACCCTGTTGACAATACCTAATCCACTAGGGACAACAACCCTGTTGTTATCTAATCCACTAGGGACAACAACCCTGTTGTTATCTAATCCACTAGGGACAACAACCCTGTTGTTATCTAATCCACTAGGGACAACAACCCTGTTGTTACCTAATCTACTAGGGACAACAACCCTGTTGTTATCCAATCCACTAGGGACAACAACCCTGTTGACAACACCTAATCCACTAGAGACAACAACCCTGTTGACAATACCTAATCCACTAGAGACAACAACCCTGTTGACAATACCTAATCCACTAGAGACAACAACCCTGTTGACAACACCTAATCCACTAGAGACAACAACCCTGTTGACAACACCTAATCCACTAGAGACAACAACCCTGTTGACAAAACCTAATCCACTAGGGACAACAACCCTGTTTTTATCTAATCCACTAGGGACAACAACCCTGTTGTTATCTAATCCACTAGAGACAACAACTGTGTTGTTATCTAATCCACTAGGGACAACAACCCTGTTGTTATCTAATCCACTAGGGACAACAACCCTGTTGACAATACCTAATCCACTAGGGACAACAACCCTGTTGTTACCTAATCCACTAGGGACAACAACTCTGTTGTTATCTAATCCACTAGGGACAACAACCCTGTTGTTATCTAATCCACTAGGGACAACAACCCTGTTGTTACCTAATCCACTAGGGACAACAACCCTGTTGTTATCTAATCCACTAGGGACAACAACCCTGTTGTTATCTAATCCACTAAGGACAACAACCCTGTTGACAACACCTAATCCACTAGAGACAACAACCCTGTTGACAATACCTAATCCACTAGAGACAACAACCATGTTGACAATACCTAATCCACTAGAGAAAACAACCCTGTTGACAACACCTAATCCACTAGAGACAACTACCCTGTTGACAACACCTAATCCACTAGAGACAACAACCCTGTTGACAATACCTAATCCACTAGGGACAACAACCCTGTTGACAATACCTAATCCACTAGGGACAACAACCCTGTTGTTATCTAATCCACTAGGGACAACAACCCTGTTGTTATCTAATCCACTAGGGACAACAACCCTGTTGTTATCGAATCCACTAGGGACAACAACCCTGTTGTTACCTAATCCACTAGGGACAACAACCCTGTTGTTATCAAATCCACTAGGGACAACAACCCTGTTGTTATCTAATCCACTAGGGACAACAACCCTGTTGTTATCTAATCCACTAGGGACAACAACCCTGTTGACAACACCTAATCCACTAGAGACAACAACCCTGTTGACAACACCTAATCCACTAGAGACAACAACCCTGTTGACAAAACCTAATCCACTAGGGACAACAACCCTGTTGTTATCTAATCCACTAGGGACAACAACCCTGTTGTTATCTAATCCACTAGGGACAACAACCCTGTTGTTATCTAATCCACTAGGGACAACAACCCTGTTGACAATACCTAATCCACTAGGGACAACAATCCTGTTGTTACCTAATCCACAAGGGACAACAACTCTGTTGTTATCTAATCCACTAGGGACAACAACCCTGTTGTTATCTAATCCACTAGGGACAACAACCCTGTTGTTACCTAATCCACTAGGGACAACAACCCTGTTGACAACACCTAATCCACTAGAGACAACAACCCTGTTGACAATACCTAATCCACTAGAGACAACAACCCTGTTGACAATACCTAATCAACTAGAGACAACAACCCTGTTGACAATACCTAATCCACTAGAGACAACAACCATGTTGACAATACCTAATCCACTAGAGAAAACAACCCTGTTGACAACACCTAATCCACTAGAGACAACTACCCTGTTGACAACACCTAATCCACTAGAGACAACAACCCTGTTGACAATACCTAATCCACTAGGGACAACAACCCTGTTGACAATACCTAATCCACTAGGGACAACAACCCTGTTGTTATCTAATCCACTAGGGACAACAACCCTGTTGTTATCTAATCCACTAGGGACAACAACCCTGTTGTTATCGAATCCACTAGGGACAACAACCCTGTTGTTACCTAATCCACTAGGGACAACAACCCTGTTGTTATCAAATCCACTAGGGACAACAACCCTGTTGTTATCTAATCCACTAGGGACAACAACCCTGTTGTTATCTAATCCACTAGGGACAACAACCCTGTTGACAACACCTAATCCACTAGAGACAACAACCCTGTTGACAACACCTAATCCACTAGAGACAACAACCCTGTTGACAAAACCTAATCCACTAGGGACAACAACCCTGTTGTTATCTAATCCACTAGGGACAACAACCCTGTTGTTATCTAATCCACTAGGGACAACAACCCTGTTGTTATCTAATCCACTAGGGACAACAACCCTGTTGACAATACCTAATCCACTAGGGACAACAATCCTGTTGTTACCTAATCCACAAGGGACAACAACTCTGTTGTTATCTAATCCACTAGGGACAACAACCCTGTTGTTATCTAATCCACTAGGGACAACAACCCTGTTGTTACCTAATCCACTAGGGACAACAACCCTGTTGACAACACCTAATCCACTAGAGACAACAACCCTGTTGACAATACCTAATCCACTAGAGACAACAACCCTGTTGACAATACCTAATCAACTAGAGACAACAACCCTGTTGACAACACCTAATCCACTAGAGACAACAACCCTGTTGACAACACCTAATCCACTAGAGACAACAACCCTGTTGACAAAACCTAATCCACTAGGGACAACAACCCTGTTGTTATCTAATCCACTAGGGACAACAACCCTGTTGTTATCTAATCCACTAGGGACAACAACCCTGTTGTTATCTAATCCACTAGGGACAACAACCCTGTTGACAATACCTAATCCACTAGGGACAACAACCCTGTTGTTACCTAATCCACTAGGGACAACAACTCTGTTGTTATCTAATCCACTAGGGACAACAACCCTGTTGTTATCTAATCCACTAGGGACAACAACCCTGTTGTTACCTAATCCACTAGGGACAACAACCCTGTTGTTATCTAATCCACTAGGGACAACAACCCTGTTGTTATCTAATCCACTAGGGACAACAACCCTGTTGACAACACCTAATCCACTAGAGACAACAACCCTGTTGACAATACCTAATCCACTAGAGACAACAACCCTGTTGACAATACCTAATCCACTAGAGACAACAACCCTGTTGACAACACCTAATCCACTAGAGACAACAACCCTGTTGACAACACCTAATCCACTAGAGACAACAACCCTGTTGACAATACCTAATCCACTAGGGACAACAACCCTGTTGACAATACCTAATCCACTAGGGACAACAACCCTGTTGTTATCTAATCCACTAGGGACAACAACCCTGTTGTTATCTAATCCACTAGGGACAACAACCCTGTTGTTATCTAATCCACTAGGGACAACAACCCTGTTGTTACCTAATCTACTAGGGACAACAACCCTGTTGTTATCTAATCCACTAGGGACAACAACCCTGTTGTTATCTAATCCACTAGGGACAACAACCCTGTTGTTATCTAATCCACTAGGGACAACAACCCTGTTGACAACACCTAATCCACTAGAGACAACAACCCTGTTGACAATACCTAATCCACTAGAGACAACAACCCTGTTGACAATACCTAATCCACTAGAGACAACAACCCTGTTGACAACACCTAATCCACTAGAGACAACTACCCTGTTGACAACACCTAATCCACTAGAGACAACAACCCTGTTGACAATACCTAATCCACTAGGGACAACAACCCTGTTGACAATACCTAATCCACTAGGGACAACAACCCTGTTCTTATCTAATCCACTAGGGACAACAACCCTGTTGTTATCTAATCCACTAGGGACAACAACCCTGTTGTTATCGAATCCACTAGGGACAATAACCCTGTTGTTACCTAATCCACTAGGGACAACAACCCTGTTGTTATCAAATCCACTAGGGACAACAACCCTGTTGTTATCTAATCCACTAGGGACAACAACCCTGTTGTTATCTAATCCACTAGGGACAACAACCCTGTTGACAACACCTAATCCACTAGAGACAACAACCCTGTTGACAACACCTAATCCACTAGAGACAACAACCCTGTTGACAAAACCTAATCCACTAGGGACAACAACCCTGTTGTTATCTAATCCACTAGGGACAACAACCCTGTTGTTATCTAATCCACTAGGGACAACAACCCTGTTGTTATCTAATCCACTAGGGACAACAACCCTGTTGACAATACCTAATCCACTAGGGACAACAATCCTGTTGTTACCTAATCCACAAGGGACAACAACTCTGTTGTTATCTAATCCACTAGGGACAACAACCCTGTTGTTATCTAATCCACTAGGGACAACAACCCTGTTGTTACCTAATCCACTAGGGACAACAACCCTGTTGTTACCTAATCCACTAGGGACAACAACCCTGTTGTTATCTAATCCACTAGGTACAACAACCCTGTTGTTATCTAATCCACTAGGGACAACAACCCTGTTGACAACACCTAATCCACTAGAGACAACAACCCTGTTGACAATACCTAATCCACTAGAGACAACAACCCTGTTGACAATACCTAATCCACTAGAGACAACAACCCTGTTGACAAAACCTAATCCACTAGGGACAACAACCCTGTTTTTATCTAATCCACTAGGGACAACAACCCTGTTGTTATCTAATCCACTAGAGACAACAACTGTGTTGTTATCCAATCCACTAGGGACAACAACCCTGTTGTTATCTAATCCACTAGGGACAACAACCCTGTTGACAATACCTAATCCACTAGGGACAACAACCCTGTTGTTACCTAATCCACTAGGGACAACAACCCTGTTGTTATCTAATCCACTAGGGACAACAACCCTGTTGTTATCTAATCCACTAGGGACAACAACCCTGTTGTTATCTAATCCACTAGGGACAACAACCCTGTTGTTATCTAATCCACTAGGGACAACAACCCTGTTGTTATCTAATCCACTAGAGACAACAACCCTGTTGACAACACCTAATCCACTAGAGACAACAACCCTGTTGACAACACCTAATCCACTAGAGACAACAACCCTGTTGACAAAACCTAATCCACTAGGGACAACAACCCTGTTGTTATCTAATCCACTAGGGACAACAACCCTCTTGTTATCTAATCCACTAGGGACAACAACCCTGTTGTTATCTAATCCACTAGGGACAACAACCCTGTTGACAATACCTAATCCACTAGGGACAACAACCCTGTTGTTACCTAATCCACTAGGGACAACAACTCTGTTGTTATCTAATCCACTAGGGACAACAACCCTGTTGTTATCTAATCCACTAGGGACAACAACCCTGTTGTTACCTAATCCACTAGGGACAACAACCCTGTTGTTATCTAATCCACTAGGGACAACAAACCTGTTGTTATCTAATCCACTAAGGACAACAACCCTGTTGTTCTCTAATCCACTAGGGACAACAACCCTGTTGTTACCTAATCCACTAGGGACAACAACCCTGTTGTTATCTAATCCACTAGGGACAACAACCCTGTTGACAACACCTAATCCACTAGAGACAACAACCCTGTTGACAATACCTAATCCACTAGAGACAACAACCCTGTTGACAATACCTAATCCACTAGAGACAACAACCCTGTTGACAAAACCTAATCCACTAGGGACAACAACCCTGTTTTTATCTAATCCACTAGGGACAACAACCCTGTTGTTATCTAATCCACTAGAGACAACAACTGTGTTGTTATCCAATCCACTAGGGACAACAACACTGTTGTTATCTAATCCACTAGGGACAACAACCCTGTTGACAATACCTAATCCACTAGGGACAACAACCCTGTTGTTACCTAATCCACTAGGGACAACAACCCTGTTGTTATCTAATCCACTAGGGACAACAACCCTGTTGTTATCTAATCCACTAGGGACAACAACCCTGTTGTTATCTAATCCACTAGGGACAACAACCCTGTTGTTATCTAATCCACTAGGGACAACAACCCTGTTGTTATCTAATCCACTAGAGACAACAACCCTGTTGACAACACCTAATCCACTAGAGACAACAACCCTGTTGACAACACCTAATCCACTAGAGACAACAACCCTGTTGACAAAACCTAATCCACTAGGGACAACAACCCTGTTGTTATCTAATCCACTAGGGACAACAACCCTCTTGTTATCTAATCCACTAGGGACAACAACCCTGTTGTTATCTAATCCACTAGGGACAACAACCCTGTTGACAATACCTAATCCACTAGGGACAACAACCCTGTTGTTACCTAATCCACTAGGGACAACAACTCTGTTGTTATCTAATCCACTAGGGACAACAACCCTGTTGTTATCTAATCCACTAGGGACAACAACCCTGTTGTTACCTAATCCACTAGGGACAACAACCCTGTTGACAACACCTAATCCACTAGGGACAACAACCCTGTTGACAACACCTAATCCACTAATAGAGACAACAACCCTGTTGACAACACCTAATCCACTAGAGACAAGAACCCTGTTGACAATACCTAATCCACTAATAGAGACAACAATCCTGTTGACAATACCTAATCCACTAGAGACAACAACCCTTTTGACAATACCTAATCCACTAGGGACAACAACCCTGTTGTTACCTAATCCACTAGGGACAACAACCCTGTTGTTATCTAATCCACTAGGGACAACAACCCTGTTGACAACACCTAATCCACTAGAGACAACAACCCTGTTGACAACACCTAATCCACTAGAGACAACAACCCTGTTGACAATACCTAATCCACTAGGGACAACAACCCTGTTGACAACACCTAATCCACTAATAGAGACAACAACCCTGTTGACAACACCTAATCCACTAATAGAGACAACAACCCTGTTGACAACACCTAATCCACTAGAGACAAGAACCCTGTTGACAATACCTAATCCACTAATAGAGACAACAACCCTGTTGACAATACCTAATCCACTAGAGACAACAACCCTTTTGACAATACCTAATCCACTAGGGACAACAACCCTGTTGTTACCTAATCCACTAGGGACAACAACCCTGTTGTTATCTAATCCACTAGGGACAACAACCCTGTTGACAACACCTAATCCACTAGAGACAACAACCCTGTTGACAACACCTAATCCACTAGAGACAACAACCCTGTTGACAATACCTAATCCACTAGGGACAACAACCCTGTTGACAACACCTAATCCACTAATAGAGACAACAACCCTGTTGACAACACCTAATCCACTAGAGACAAGAACCCTGTTGACAATACCTAATCCACTAATAGAGACAACAACCCTGTTGACAATACCTAATCCACTAGAGACAACAACCCTTTTGACAATACCTAATCCACTAGAGACAACAACCCTGTTGACAATACCTAATCCACTAGAGACAACAACCCTGTTGACAACACCTAATCCACTAGAGACAACAACCCTGTTGACAACACCTAATCCACTAGAGACAACAACCCTGTTGACAAAACCTAATCCACTAGGGACAACAACCCTGTTTTTATCTAATCCACTAGGGACAACAACCCTGTTGTTATCTAATCCACTAGAGACAACAACTGTGTTGTTATCTAATCCACTAGGGACAACAACCCTGTTGTTATCTAATCCACTAGGGACAACAACCCTGTTGACAATACCTAATCCACTAGGGACAACAACCCTGTTGTTACCTAATCCACTAGGGACAACAACTCTGTTGTTATCTAATCCACTAGGGACAACAACCCTGTTGTTATCTAATCCACTAGGGACAACAACCCTGTTGTTACCTAATCCACTAAGGACAACAACCCTGTTGTTATCTAATCCACTAGGGACAACAACCCTGTTGTTATCTAATCCACTAAGGACAACAACCCTGTTGACAACACCTAATCCACTAGAGACAACAACCCTGTTGACAATACCTAATCCACTAGAGACAACAACCATGTTGACAATACCTAATCCACTAGAGAAAACAACCCTGTTGACAACACCTAATCCACTAGAGACAACTACCCTGTTGACAACACCTAATCCACTAGAGACAACAACCCTGTTGACAATACCTAATCCACTAGAGACAACAACCCTGTTGACAAAACCTAATCCACTAGGGACAACAACCCTGTTTTTATCTAATCCACTAGGGACAACAACCCTGTTGTTATCTAATCCACTAGAGACAACAACTGTGTTGTTATCTAATCCACTAGGGACAACAACCCTGTTGTTATCTAATCCACTAGGGACAACAACCCTGTTGACAATACCTAATCCACTAGGGACAACAACCCTGTTGTTACCTAATCCACTAGGGACAACAACTCTGTTGTTATCTAATCCACTAGGGACAACAACCCTGTTGTTATCTAATCCACTAGGGACAACAACCCTGTTGTTACCTAATCCACTAGGGACAACAACCCTGTTGTTATCTAATCCACTAGGGACAACAACCCTGTTGTTATCTAATCCACTAAGGACAACAACCCTGTTGACAACACCTAATCCACTAGAGACAACAACCCTGTTGACAATACCTAATCCACTAGAGACAACAACCATGTTGACAATACCTAATCCACTAGAGAAAACAACCCTGTTGACAACACCTAATCCACTAGAGACAACTACCCTGTTGACAAAACCTAATCCACTAGAGACAACAACCCTGTTGACAATACCTAATCCACTAGGGACAACAACCCTGTTGACAATACCTAATCCACTAGGGACAACAACCCTGTTGTTATCTAATCCACTAGGGACAACAACCCTGTTGTTATCTAATCCACTAGGGACAACAACCCTGTTGTTATCGAATCCACTAGGGACAACAACCCTGTTGTTACCTAATCCACTAGGGACAACAACCCTGTTGTTATCTAATCCACTAGGGACAACAACCCTGTTGTTACCTAATCCACTAGGGACAACAACCCTGTTGTTATCTAATCCACTAGGGACAACAACCCTGTTGTTATCTAATCCACTAGGGACAACAACCCTGTTGTTATCTAATCCACTAGGGACAACAACCCTGTTGACAATACCTAATCCACTAGGGACAACAATCCTGTTGTTACCTAATCCACTAGGGACAACAACTCTGTTGTTATCTAATCCACTAGGGACAACAACCCTGTTGTTATCCAATCCACTAGGGACAACAACCCTGTTGTTACCTAATCCACTAGGGACAACAACCCTGTTGTTACCTAATCCACTAGGGACAACAACCCTGTTGTTATCTAATCCACTAGGTACAACAACCCTGTTGTTATCTAATCCACTAGGGACAACAACCCTGTTGACAACACCTAATCCACTAGAGACAACAACCCTGTTGACAATACCTAATCCACTAGAGACAACAACCCTGTTGACAATACCTAATCCACTAGAGACAACAACCCTGTTGACAAAACCTAATCCACTAGGGACAACAACCCTGTTTTTATCTAATCCACTAGGGACAACAACCCTGTTGTTATCTAATCCACTAGAGACAACAACTGTGTTGTTATCTAATCCACTAGGGACAACAACCCTGTTGTTATCTAATCCACTAGGGACAACAACCCTGTTGACAATACCTAATCCACTAGGGACAACAACCCTGTTGTTACCTAATCCACTAGGGACAACAACCCTGTTGTTATCTAATCCACTAGGGACAACAACCCTGTTGTTATCTAATCCACTAGGGACAACAACCCTGTTGTTATCTAATCCACTAGGGACAACAACCCTGTTGTTATCTAATCCACTAGGGACAACAACCCTGTTGTTATCTAATCCACTAGAGACAACAACCCTGTTGACAACACCTAATCCACTAGAGACAACAACCCTGTTGACAACACCTAATCCACTAGAGACAACAACCCTGTTGACAAAACCTAATCCACTAGGGACAACAACCCTGTTGTTATCTAATCCACTAGGGACAACAACCCTCTTGTTATCTAATCCACTAGGGACAACAACCCTGTTGTTATCTAATCCACTAGGGACAACAACCCTGTTGACAATACCTAATCCACTAGGGACAACAACCCTGTTGTTACCTAATCCACTAGGGACAACAACTCTGTTGTTATCTAATCCACTAGGGACAACAACCCTGTTGTTATCTAATCCACTAGGGACAACAACCCTGTTGTTACCTAATCCACTAGGGACAACAACCCTGTTGTTATCTAATCCACTAGGGACAACAAACCTGTTGTTATCTAATCCACTAAGGACAACAACCCTGTTGTTCTCTAATCCACTAGGGACAACAACCCTGTTGTTACCTAATCCACTAGGGACAACAACCCTGTTTTTATCTAATCCACTAGGGACAACAACCCTGTTGACAACACCTAATCCACTAGAGACAACAACCCTGTTGACAATACCTAATCCACTAGAGACAACAACCCTGTTGACAATACCTAATCCACTAGAGACAACAACCCTGTTGACAAAACCTAATCCACTAGGGACAACAACCCTGTTTTTATCTAATCCACTAGGGACAACAACCCTGTTGTTATCTAATCCACTAGAGACAACAACTGTGTTGTTATCCAATCCACTAGGGACAACAACCCTGTTGTTATCTAATCCACTAGGGACAACAACCCTGTTGACAATACCTAATCCACTAGGGACAACAACCCTGTTGTTACCTAATCCACTAGGGACAACAACCCTGTTGTTATCTAATCCACTAGGGACAACAACCCTGTTGTTATCTAATCCACTAGGGACAACAACCCTGTTGTTATCTAATCCACTAGGGACAACAACCCTGTTGTTATCTAATCCACTAGGGACAACAACCCTGTTGTTATCTAATCCACTAGAGACAACAACCCTGTTGACAACACCTAATCCACTAGAGACAACAACCCTGTTGACAACACCTAATCCACTAGAGACAACAACCCTGTTGACAAAACCTAATCCACTAGGGACAACAACCCTGTTGTTATCTAATCCACTAGGGACAACAACCCTCTTGTTATCTAATCCACTAGGGACAACAACCCTGTTGTTATCTAATCCACTAGGGACAACAACCCTGTTGACAATACCTAATCCACTAGGGACAACAACCCTGTTGTTACCTAATCCACTAGGGACAACAACTCTGTTGTTATCTAATCCACTAGGGACAACAACCCTGTTGTTATCTAATCCACTAGGGACAACAACCCTGTTGTTACCTAATCCACTAGGGACAACAACCCTGTTGTTATCTAATCCACTAGGGACAACAAACCTGTTGTTATCTAATCCACTAAGGACAACAACCCTGCTGTTCTCTAATCCACTAGGGACAACAACCCTGTTGTTACCTAATCCACTAGGGACAACAACCCTGTTGTTATCTAATCCACTAGGGACAACAACCCTGTTGACAACACCTAATCCACTAGAGACAACAACCCTGTTGACAACACCTAATCCACTAGAGACAACAACCCTGTTGACAATACCTAATCCACTAGGGACAACAACCCTGTTGACAACACCTAATCCACTAATAGAGACAACAACCCTGTTGACAACACCTAATCCACTAGAGACAAGAACCCTGTTGACAATACCTAATCCACTAATAGAGACAACAACCCTGTTGACAATACCTAATCCACTAGAGACAACAACCCTTTTGACAATACCTAATCCACTAGAGACAACAACCCTGTTGACAATACCTAATCCACTAGAGACAACAACCCTGTTGACAATACCTAATCCACTAGGGACAACAACCCTGTTGACAACACCTAATCCACTAATAGAGACAACAACCCTGTTGACAACACCTAATCCACTAGAGACAAGAACCCTGTTGACAATACCTAATCCACTAATAGAGACAACAACCCTGTTGACAATACCTAATCCACTAGAGACAACAACCCTTTTGACAATACCTAATCCACTAGGGACAACAACCCTGTTGTTACCTAATCCACTAGGGACAACAACCCTGTTGTTATCTAATCCACTAGGGACAACAACCCTGTTGACAACACCTAATCCACTAGAGACAACAACCCTGTTGACAACACCTAATCCACTAGAGACAACAACCCTGTTGACAATACCTAATCCACTAGGGACAACAACCCTGTTGACAACACCTAATCCACTAATAGAGACAACAACCCTGTTGACAACACCTAATCCACTAATAGAGACAACAACCCTGTTGACAACACCTAATCCACTAGAGACAAGAACCCTGTTGACAATACCTAATCCACTAATAGAGACAACAACCCTGTTGACAATACCTAATCCACTAGAGACAACAACCCTTTTGACAATACCTAATCCACTAGGGACAACAACCCTGTTGTTACCTAATCCACTAGGGACAACAACCCTGTTGTTATCTAATCCACTAGGGACAACAACCCTGTTGACAACACCTAATCCACTAGAGACAACAACCCTGTTGACAACACCTAATCCACTAGAGACAACAACCCTGTTGACAATACCTAATCCACTAGGGACAACAACCCTGTTGACAACACCTAATCCACTAATAGAGACAACAACCCTGTTGACAACACCTAATCCACTAGAGACAAGAACCCTGTTGACAATACCTAATCCACTAATAGAGACAACAACCCTGTTGACAATACCTAATCCACTAGAGACAACAACCCTTTTGACAATACCTAATCCACTAGAGACAACAACCCTGTTGACAATACCTAATCCACTAGAGACAACAACCCTGTTGACAACACCTAATCCACTAGAGACAACAACCCTGTTGACAACACCTAATCCACTAGAGACAACAACCCTGTTGACAAAACCTAATCCACTAGGGACAACAACCCTGTTTTTATCTAATCCACTAGGGACAACAACCCTGTTGTTATCTAATCCACTAGAGACAACAACTGTGTTGTTATCTAATCCACTAGGGACAACAACCCTGTTGTTATCTAATCCACTAGGGACAACAACCCTGTTGACAATACCTAATCCACTAGGGACAACAACCCTGTTGTTACCTAATCCACTAGGGACAACAACTCTGTTGTTATCTAATCCACTAGGGACAACAACCCTGTTGTTATCTAATCCACTAGGGACAACAACCCTGTTGTTACCTAATCCACTAAGGACAACAACCCTGTTGTTATCTAATCCACTAGGGACAACAACCCTGTTGTTATCTAATCCACTAAGGACAACAACCCTGTTGACAACACCTAATCCACTAGAGACAACAACCCTGTTGACAATACCTAATCCACTAGAGACAACAACCATGTTGACAATACCTAATCCACTAGAGAAAACAACCCTGTTGACAACACCTAATCCACTAGAGACAACTACCCTGTTGACAACACCTAATCCACTAGAGACAACAACCCTGTTGACAATACCTAATCCACTAGAGACAACAACCCTGTTGACAAAACCTAATCCATTAGGGACAACAACCCTGTTTTTATCTAATCCACTAGGGACAACAACCCTGTTGTTATCTAATCCACTAGAGACAACAACTGTGTTGTTATCTAATCCACTAGGGACAACAACCCTGTTGTTATCTAATCCACTAGGGACAACAACCCTGTTGACAATACCTAATCCACTAGGGACAACAACCCTGTTGTTACCTAATCCACTAGGGACAACAACTCTGTTGTTATCTAATCCACTAGGGACAACAACCCTGTTGTTATCTAATCCACTAGGGACAACAACCCTGTTGTTACCTAATCCACTAGGGACAACAACCCTGTTGTTATCTAATCCACTAGGGACAACAACCCTGTTGTTATCTAATCCACTAAGGACAACAACCCTGTTGACAACACCTAATCCACTAGAGACAACAACCCTGTTGACAATACCTAATCCACTAGAGACAACAACCATGTTGACAATACCTAATCCACTAGAGAAAACAACCCTGTTGACAACACCTAATCCACTAGAGACAACTACCCTGTTGACAACACCTAATCCACTAGAGACAACAACCCTGTTGACAATACCTAATCCACTAGGGACAACAACCCTGTTGACAATACCTAATCCACTAGGGACAACAACCCTGTTGTTATCTAATCCACTAGGGACAACAACCCTGTTGTTATCTAATCCACTAGGGACAACAACCCTGTTGTTATCGAATCCACTAGGGACAACAACCCTGTTGTTACCTAATCCACTAGGGACAACAACCCTGTTGTTATCTAATCCACTAGGGACAACAACCCTGTTGTTACCTAATCCACTAGGGACAACAACCCTGTTGTTATCTAATCCACTAGGGACAACAACCCTGTTGTTATCTAATCCACTAGGGACAACAACCCTGTTGTTATCTAATCCACTAGGGACAACAACCCTGTTGACAATACCTAATCCACTAGGGACAACAATCCTGTTGTTACCTAATCCACTAGGGACAACAACTCTGTTGTTATCTAATCCACTAGGGACAACAACCCTGTTGTTATCCAATCCACTAGGGACAACAACCCTGTTGTTACCTAATCCACTAGGGACAACAACCCTGTTGTTACCTAATCCACTAGGGACAACAACCCTGTTGTTATCTAATCCACTAGGTACAACAACCCTGTTGTTATCTAATCCACTAGGGACAACAACCCTGTTGACAACACCTAATCCACTAGAGACAACAACCCTGTTGACAATACCTAATCCACTAGAGACAACAACCCTGTTGACAATACCTAATCCACTAGAGACAACAACCCTGTTGACAAAACCTAATCCACTAGGGACAACAACCCTGTTTTTATCTAATCCACTAGGGACAACAACCCTGTTGTTATCTAATCCACTAGAGACAACAACTGTGTTGTTATCTAATCCACTAGGGACAACAACCCTGTTGTTATCTAATCCACTAGGGACAACAACCCTGTTGACAATACCTAATCCACTAGGGACAACAACCCTGTTGTTACCTAATCCACTAGGGACAACAACCCTGTTGTTATCTAATCCACTAGGGACAACAACCCTGTTGTTATCTAATCCACTAGGGACAACAACCCTGTTGTTATCTAATCCACTAGGGACAACAACCCTGTTGTTATCTAATCCACTAGGGACAACAACCCTGTTGTTATCTAATCCACTAGAGACAACAACCCTGTTGACAACACCTAATCCACTAGAGACAACAACCCTGTTGACAACACCTAATCCACTAAAGACAACAACCCTGTTGACAAAACCTAATCCACTAGGGACAACAACCCTGTTGTTATCTAATCCACTAGGGACAACAACCCTCTTGTTATCTAATCCACTAGGGACAACAACCCTGTTGTTATCTAATCCACTAGGGACAACAACCCTGTTGACAATACCTAATCCACTAGGGACAACAACCCTGTTGTTACCTAATCCACTAGGGACAACAACTCTGTTGTTATCTAATCCACTAGGGACAACAACCCTGTTGTTATCTAATCCACTTGGGACAACAACCCTGTTGTTACCTAATCCACTAGGGACAACAACCCTGTTGTTATCTAATCCACTAAGGACAACAACCCTGTTGTTCTCTAATCCACTAGGGACAACAACCCTGTTGTTACCTAATCCACTAGGGACAACAACCCTGTTGTTATCTAATCCACTAGGGACAACAACCCTGTTGACAACACCTAATCCACTAGAGACAACAACCCTGTTGACAACACCTAATCCACTAGAGACAACAACCCTGTTGACAATACCTAATCCACTAGGGACAACAACCCTGTTGACAATACCTAATCCAGTAGGGACAACAACCCTGTTGACAACACCTAATCCACTAGGGACAACAACCCTGTTGACAATACCTAATCCACTAGGGACAACAACCCTGTTGTTATCTAATCCAACTTTTTTCTATTGAGATTTGTTATTTTACATGTAAAACGATAATGACACCATTTATTTTAGGATGGTACAAGCCTACTGCAATAGAGACCCAGGTTTTTCATTATATAGTCCTTTATCTCTACATTAGATCTGTTAATATTTATAAAAATGTTTTCTTATAAACTAGTCATTCTGATTCACGTCCACGAACAAGGGCCTCTGATTCACTATATTTTATATTTTACTTCATAATATACCCGACCTCTACAATTAGGCCATATCATATATGTATATATATATATATACATACTTGCTATTTCTAATGTACAATCTTCAAATTAAATAAATAAACAATTTAAAAAGATCAGCCTTTCCCATCTTCGCCTTCCCCTAAATCAGAACCTGATATTAAGTCTGCATTACCATCAATTCAACCTCATTTTACATAATACATGGTTCCATACTGCATGAATAAAAAAAGTCCATCATGCAAAAAATGTTTTTTGAAAAAAGAAATTAATCCATATTTGTACTGTGGGTTAGCATCTGGTATGTATTGGGATGTATTGGGATGTATCAGGATGCATCGGGAACTACTTCAACAGGAGGTACTGTAGCTATTACACAGCCATGTTGTAATCGTTGAGTCCTTGAGCATGTGGTTGTTTACATATAATTTATCGCCCGCAAGATAAACATTCTGCTTCTCTGATCAGAGCCTTTTGAAAGTGGAGTAGAGGACAAATCGTCTCTCCACTATTTCATGGGGAAATTGTTAATTATTAGAGAGTGGGGTGTTCTTCAATTCCCTTCCCTGTTGTTTAACAAGGCAATTTACATTTTGTTGTGAGTTAGCATTGCTACGATCAGACGGGACCTTCCCTCTGCTCTGCCACCGAAATGGTGAGCCTTTTGAAAATCAATTGTTGCCACCTGTTCGTCAGTCATCGTTTCATGAAACACCTTGACTTTTCCTCCGTTGACTGATAGTTTACATCCTCTTTAATTCACTTAATAACAGTATTACTGTATTCCCTTAATAACAGTATTACTGTAATCCCTTTATAACAGTATTACTGTATTCCCTTTAGAACAGTATTACTGTATTCCCTTAATAACAGAATTACTGTATTCCCTTAATAAGAGTATTACTGTATTCCCTTAATAACAGTATTACTGTAATCCCTTTATAACAGTATTACTGTATTCCCTTTAGAACAGTATTACTGTATTCCCTTTAGAACAGTATTACTGTATTCCCTTTATAACAGAATTACTGTATTCCCTTAATAACACTAATATTTTTCATTCTTCTGCACTTTAGATCAAGTATTGTGGCTTTCATAGTTTAATTATCATACCGCAGCCTCTCTATGGTGTCTTTTAGGGAGTCCACGGTAGTTTGTTTTATCATCGTACCGCAGCCTCTCTATGGTGTCTTTTAGGGAGTCCACAGTAGTTTGTTTTATCATTGTACCGCAGCCTCTCTATTGTGTCTTTTAGGGAGTCCACAGTAGTTTGTTTTATCATTGTACCGCAGCCTCTCTATGGTGTCTTTCAGGGAGTCCACGGTAGTTTGTTTTATCATCGTACCGCAGCCTCTCTATGGTGTCTTTTAGGGAGTCCACGGTAGTTTGTTTTATCATCGTACCGCAGCCTCTCTATGGTGTCTTTTAGGGAGTCCACGGTAGTTTGTTTTATCATCGTACCGCAGCCTCTCTATGGTGTCTTTTAGGGAGTCCACGGTAGTTTGTTTTATCATTGTACCGCAGCCTCTCTATGGTATCTTTTAGGGAGTCCACGCTTGTTTTCAATATCTTATTTACCGCTCGTATTTCTTCCATCATTTTATCACTGTAATCCATTCCTGTTTTTAAGGCCTCAACCTCCCCCAGCAGCCCAGGCAGTAGATCCAGTTTTTTCAACTGCTCTCTCATGCTGGTAATCAATCTTTTCCAGACATAGTTATAAAAACATCTCCAATGTTAGGGTTGGAATTTTAGATGACGTTTCAAATTCAGTTTCGCTCTCACAGCTCGAGGTCTTCGGTTCTGTGTATCTGATTAGTTTTCAAGCATATCAAAATGCTGATCAATAAATAGTTGAAGATTCTCTATATTATCCAGAATGTTTGTTTT
Source organism: Oncorhynchus clarkii lewisi (assembly GCF_045791955.1). Lineage (NCBI taxonomy): Eukaryota > Metazoa > Chordata > Actinopteri > Salmoniformes > Salmonidae > Oncorhynchus > Oncorhynchus clarkii. Next base: position 1,939,470 of record NC_092158.1, on the reverse strand, counting down.
GTCACCTAATCCTCAACTCTCATGATTAATTCATGGAGCAAGCTGTGCCTACCACGCTGCCACCTGTCACGTCACCAGCCATTCCAGTCTTCCTCTGAGCCTATAGCAGACAGCTAGAGAGGAGATAATGACGACCTATAGCAGACAGAGATGACTGGCTATTGCAGACAGAGACTAGATAATGACTTGCAATACCAGAGAGTTGGAGAGGAGATAATGACGGGCTATAGTAGACAGAGAGAACATAATGATCGGCTATAGCAGACAAAGGGAATATAATGACTGGCTATAGCAGACAGAGAGGAGATAATGACTGGCAATACCAGAGAGTTGGAGAGGAGATAATGACAGGCTAAAGCAGACAGTTAGAGAGGAGATAATGACTGGCTATAGCAGACAGGGATGAGATGACTGGCTATATCAGACAGAGTGGAGATAATGACTGTCTATATCAGACAGTTAGAGAGGAGATAATGACTGTCTATAGCAGACAGTTAGAGAGGAGATAATGACTGGCTATACCAGGCAGTTAGAGTGGAGATAATGACTGGCTATACCAGGCAGTTAGAGAGGAGATAATGACTGGCTATAGCAGACAGTTATAGAGGAGATAATGACTGGCTATAGCAGACAGTGTGGGGATAATGACTGGCTATACCAGGCAGTTAGAGAGAAGATAATGACTGGCTATAGCAGGCAGTTAGAGTGGAGATAATGACTGGCTATAGCAGACAGTTAGAGAGGAGATAATGACTGGCTATACCAGGCAGTTAGAGAGGAGATGATGACTGCCTATAGCAGACAGTTAGAGAGGAGATAATGACTGGATAGCAGACCTGTGTGGAGATAATGACTGGCTATAGCAGACATTTCGAGAGGAGATAATGACTGGCTGTAGCAGACAGTTAGAGAGGAGATAATGAATGGCTATAGAAGACAGTTAGAGTGGAGATAATGACTAGCTATATCAGACATTTAGAGAGGAGATAATGACTGACTATACCAGAGAGTTAGAGAGGAGATAATGACGACCTATAGCAGACAGAGATGACTGGCTATAGCAGACAGAAAGGAGATAATGACTTGCAATACCAGAGAGTTGGAGAGGAGATAATGACTGGCAATAGAAGACAGTTCGAGTGGAGATAATGACTAGCTATATCAGACAGTTAGAGAGGAGATAATGACTGGCTATAGCAGACAGTTAGAGAGGAGATAATGACTGCCTATATGAGATATTTAGAGGGGAGATAATGCCTGGCTATAGCATACATTTAGAGAGGAGATAATGGATGGCTATATCAGACATTTCGAGAGGAGATAATGACTGGCTATAGCAGACATTTAGAGAGGAGATAATGACTGTCTATATCAGACATTTCGAGAAGAGATAAGGACTGGCTATAGCAGACGATTAGGGAGGAGATAATGACTATCTATAGCAGACAGTTAGAGTGGAGATAATGACTGGCTATAGCAGACAGTTAGAGTGGAGATAATGAATATCTATATCAGACAGTGTGGAGATAATGACTGGCTATATCAGACAGTTAGAGTGGAGTTAATGACTGGCTATAGCAGACATTTAGAGAGGAGAAAATGACTGGCTATAGCAGACATTTAGAGAGGAGAAAATGACTGGCTATAGCAGACAGAAAGGAGATAATGACTTGCAATACCAGAGAGTTGGAGAGGAGATAATGACTGGCTATAGAATACAGTTAGAGTGGAGATAATGACTAGCTATATCAGACAGTTAGAGAGGAGATAATGACTGGCTATAGCAGACAGTTAGAGAGGAGATAATGACTGCCTATATGAGATATTTAGAGGGGAGCTAATGCCTGGCTATAGCAGACATTTAGAGAGGAGATAATGGATGGCTATATCAGACATTTCGAGAGGAGATAATGACTGGCTATAGCAGACAGTGTGGAGATAATGACTGTCTATTTCAGACAGTTAGAGATGAGATAATGACTGGCTATATCAGACTGTGTGGAGATAATGACTGGCTATAGCAGATAGTTAGAGAGGAGAAAATGACTGGCTCTTTCAGACAGTTAGAGAGGAGATAATGACTGGCTATAGCAGACAGTTAGAGAGGAGATAATGACTGGTTATAGCAGACAGTTAGAGAGGAGATAATGACTGGCTATAGCATATGGTTAGAGAGGAGATAATGACGGTCGATACCAGAGAGTTGGAGAGGAGATAATGGCGGGCTATAGCAGACAGAGATGACTGGCTATAGCAGACAGAGAGGAGATAATGACTGGCAATACCAGAGAGTTAGAGAGGAGATAATGACGGGCTAAAGCAAACAGTTAGAGAGGAGATAATGACTGGCTATATCAGACAGAGATGAGATAATGACTGGCTATATCAGACAGTTAGAGAGGAGATAATGACTGGCTATAGCAGACCGTTAGAGAGGAGATAATGACTGCCTATATCAGACAGAGATGAGATAATGACTGGCTATACCAGTCAGTTAGAGTGGTGATAATGACTGGATAGCAGACAGTGTGGAGATAATGACTGGCTATAGCAGACATTTAGAGAGGAGAAAATGACTGGCTATAGCAGACAGTTAGAGTGAAGATAATGACTGGCTATAGCAGCCAGTTAGAGATGAGATAATGACTGGCTATAGCAGACAGTGTAGAGATAATGACAGGCTATATCAGACAGTTAGAGATGAGATGGAGAGTGGAGATAATGACTGGCTATAGCAGACAGTTAGAGAGGAGATAATGACTGGCTATTTCAGACAGTTAGAGAGGAGATAATGACTGGCTATTTCAGACAGTTAGAGAGGAGATAATGACTGGCTATAGCAGATAGTTAGAGAGGAGATAATGACTGGCTATAGCAGACAGTTAGAGTGGAGATAATGACTGGCTATAGCAGACAGTTAGAGTTGAGATAATGACTGGCTATATCAGGCATTTAGAGAGGAGATAATGACTGGTTATAGCAGACAGTTAGAGAGGAGATAATGACTGTCTATTTCAGACAGTGTGGAGATAAAGACTGGTTATAGCAGACAGTTAGCGATGAGATAATGACTGGCTATAGCAGACATTTAGAGAGGAGATCATGACTGGCTATAGCAGACATAGAGGAGATAATGGTTGCTTATAGCAGACAGAGAGGAGATCATGACTGGCTATAGCAGACAGAGAGGAGATAATGACTGGCTGTTACAGAGAGGTTACAGAGAGGCCAACCTCCATCAGAAAACCCGGGGCTGGATTGGTTACAGCAGGATAATAGCCTACAACACAGCACAGGAGAAAGAGTAGAGATTATCCAGGCTATAGCAGACAGAGAGGAGATTATTCTGGCTATAACAAACGGAGAGGAGATTATCCTGGCTATACCACACAGAGAGGAGATTATTCTGGCTATAACAAACAGAGAGGAGATTATCCTGGCTATAGCAGACAGAGAGATTTCCCTGGCTATAGCAAACAGAGAGGGGATTATCCTGGCTACAGCAAACAGAGAGGAGATTATCCGTGCTATAGCAAACAGAGAGGAGATTATCCTGGCTATAGCAAACAGAGGAGATTATCCTGGATATAGCAAACAGAGAGGATATTATCCTGGCTATAGCAGACAGAGAGGAGATTAGCCTAGCTATAGGTAACAGAGGAGATTATCCTGGCTATAGTAGACAGAGGGGAGATTATCCTGGCTATAGCAAACAGAGAGGAGATTATCCTTGCTATAGCAAACAGAGAGGATATTTCCCTGGCTATAGCAGACAGAGAGGAGATTATCCTGGCTATAGCAGACAGAGAGGAGATAATCCTGGCTATAGCAGACAGAGAGGGTTTTATCCTGGCTATAGCAGACAGAGAGGAGATTATCCTGACTATAGAAAACAGAAAGGAGATTATCCTGGCTATAGCAAACAGAGTAGATTATCCTGGCTATAGCAAACAGTGAGGAGATTATCCTGGCTATAGCAGACAGAGAGGAGATTATCCTGGCTATAGCAAAGAGAGAGGAGATTATCCTGCCTATAGCAAACAGAACGGAGATTATCCTGGCTATAGCAAACAGAAAGGAGTTTATCCTAGCTATAGCAAACAGAGTAGATTATCCTGGCTATAGCAAACATAGAGGAGATTATCCTGGCTATAACAACCAGAAAGGAGATTATCCTGGCTATAGCAAACAGTGCAGAGATTATCCTGGCTATAGCAAACAGAGAGGATATTATCCTGGCTATAGCAAACAGAGAGGAGATTATCCTGGCTATAGAACACATAGAGGAGATTATCATGGCTACAGCAAACAGAGAGGAGATTATCCTGGCTATAGCAAACGGAGAGGAGATTATCCTGGCTATAGCAAACAGAGAGGAGAATATCCTGGCTATAACAAACAGAGAGGAGATTATCCTGGCTATAGCAAACAGAGAGGAGATTATCCTGACTTTAACAAACAGAGAGGAGATTATCCTGCCTATAGCAAACAGTGCATAGATTATCCTGGCTGTAGCAAACAGAGAGAATATTTCCCTGGCTATAGCAGACAGAGAGGAGATTATCCTGGCTATAACAAACATAGAGAAGATTATCCTGGGTATAACAAACAGAGAGGAGATTGTCCTGGCTATAGCAGACAGAGGAGATTATCCTGGCTATAACAAACATAGAGTAGATTATCCTGGCTATAACAAACAGAGAGGAGATTATCCTGGCTATAACAAACAGAGAGGAGATTATCCTGGCTATAACATACAGAGAATAGATTATCCTGGCTATTACAAACAGAGTGGAGATTATCCTGGCTATAACAAACAGAGAGGAGATTATCCTGGCTATAACAAACAGAGAGGAGATTATCCTGGCTATAACAAACAGAGAGGAGATTATCCTGGCTATAACAAACAGAGAGGAGATTATCCTGACTATAACAAACAGAGAGGAGATTATCCTGGCTATCCAGAGAGGAGATTATCCTGGCTATAACAAACAGAGAGGAGATTATCCTGGCTTTAACTAACAGAGGGGAGATTATCCTGGCTATAACAAACAGAGAGGAGATTATCCTGGCTTTAACAAACATAGAGGATATTATCCTGGCTATAACAAACAGAGAGGAGATTATCCTGGCTATAACAAACAGAGAGGAGATTATCCTGGCTATAACAAACAGAGAGGAGATTATCCTGGCTATAACAAACAGAGAGGAGATTATCCTGGCATTAACAAACAGAGAGGAGATTATCCTGGCTATAACAAACAGAGAGGAGATTATCCTGGCTATAACAAACAGAGAGGAGATTATCCTGGCTATAACAAACAGAGAGGAGATTATCCTGGCTATAACAAACAGAGAGGAGATTATCCTGGCTTTAACAAACAGAGAGGAGATTATCCTGGCTATAACAAACAGAGAGGAGATTATCCTGGCTATAACAAACAGAGATTAGATTATCCTGACTTTAACAAAGAGAGAGGAGATTATCCTGGCTATAACAAACAGAGAGGAGATTATCCTGACTATAACAAACAGAGAGGAGATTATCCTGGCTATAACAAACAGAGAGGAGATTATCCTGGCTTTAACTAACAGAGAGGAGATTATCCTGGCTATAACAAACAGAGAGGAGATTATCCTGGCTTTAACAAACATAGAGGAGATTATCCTGGCTATAACAAACAGAGAGGAGATTATCCTGGCTATAACAAACAGAGAGGAGATTATCCTGGCTATAACAAACAGAGAGGAGATTATCCTGGCTATAACAAACAGAGAGGAGATTATCCTGGCTATAGTAGACAGAGATGAGATTATCCTGGCTATAACAAACAGAGAGGAGTTTATCCTGGCTATAACAAACAGAGAGGAGATTATCCTGGCTATAACAAACAGAGATGAGATTATCCTGGCTATAACAAACAGAGAGGAGATAATCCTGGCTTTAACAAACAGAGAGGAGATTATCCTGGCTATAACAAACAGAGAGGAGATTATCCTGGCTATAACAAACAGAGAGGAGATTATCCTGGCTATAACAAACAGAGAGGAGATTATCCTGGCTATAGCAAACAGAGAGGAGATTATCCTGGCTATAACAAACAGAGAGGAGATTATCCTGGCTATAACAAACAGAGAGGAGATTATCCTGGCTATAACAAACAGAGAGGAGATTATCCTGGCTATAACAAACAGAGAGGAGATTATCCTGGCTATAGTAGACAGAGAGGAGATTATCCTGGCTATAACAAACAGAGAGGAGATTATCCTGGCTATAACAAACAGAGAGGAGATTATCCTGGCTATAACAAACAGAGAGTAGATTATCCTGGCTATAACAAACAGAGAGGAGATTATCCTGGCTTTAACAAACAGAGAGGAGATTATCCTGGCTATAACAAACAGAGAGGAGATTATCCTGGCTATAACAAACAGAGAGCAGATTATCCTGGCTATAACAAACAGAGAGGAGATTATCCTGGCTATAGCAAACAGAGAGGAGATTATCCTGACTTTAAAAAACAGAGAGGAGATTATCCTGGCTATAGCAAACAGTGCGTAGATTATCCTGGCTGTAGCAAACAGAGAGAATATTTCCCTGGCTATAGCAGACAGAGAGGAGATTATCCTGGCTATAACAAACATAGAGAAGATTATCCTGGCTATAACAAACAGAGAGGAGATTGTCCTGGCTATAGCAGACAGAGGAGATTATCCTGGCTATAACAAACATAGAGTAGATTATCCTGGCTATAACAAACAGAGAGGAGATTATCCTGGCTATAACAAACAGAGAGGAGATTATCCTGGCTATAACATACAGAGAATAGATTATCCTGGCTATTACAAACAGAGTGGAGATTATCCTGGCTATAACAAACAGAGAGGAGATTATCCTGGCTATAACAAACAGAGAGGAGATTATCCTGGCTATAACAAACAGAGAGGAGATTATCCTGGCTTTAACAAACAGAGAGGAGATTATCCTGGCTATAACAAACAGAGAGGAGATTATCCTGGCTATAACAAACAGAGAGGAGATTATCCTGGCTATAACAAACAGAGAGGAGATTATCCTGGCTATAACAAACAGAGAGGAGATTATCCTGGCTGTAACAAACAGAGAGGAGATTATCCTGGCTTTAACAAACAGAGAGGAGATTATCCTGGCTATAACAAACAGAGAGGAGATTATCCTGGCTATAACAAACAGAGAGGAGATTATCCTGGCTTTAACAAACAGAGAGGAGATTATCCTGGCTATAACAAACAGAGAGGAGATTATCCTGGCTATAACAAACAGAGAGGATATTATCCTGGCTTTAACAAACAGAGAGGAGATTATCCTGGCTATAACAAACAGAGAGGAGATTATCCTGGCTTTAACAAACAGAGAGGAGATTATCCTGGCTATAACAAACAGAGAGGAGATTATCCTGGCTTTAACTAACAGAGAGGAGATTATCCTGGCTTTAACAAACAGAGAGGAGATTATCCTGGCTATAACAAACAGAGAGGAGATTATCCTGACTATAACAAACAGAGAGGATATTATCCTGGCTATAACAAACAGAGAGGAGATTATCCTGGCTTTAACAAACAGAGAGGAGATTATCCTGGCTATAACAAACAGAGAGGAGATTATCCTGGCTATAACAAACAGAGAGGAGATTATTCTGGCTATAACAAACAGAGATGAGATTATCCTGGCTTTAACAAAGAGAGAGGAGATTATCCTGGCTATAACAAACAGAGAGGAGATTATCCTGACTATAACAAACAGAGAGGAGATTATCCTGGCTATAACAAACAGAGAGGAGATTATCCTGGCTTTAACTAACAGAGAGGAGATTATCCTGGCTTTAACAAACATAGAGGATATTATCCTGGCTATAACAAACAGAGAGGAGATTATCCTGGCTATAACAAACAGAGAGGATATTATCCTGGCTATAACAAACAGAGAGGAGATTATCCTGGCTATAACAAACAGAGAGGAGATTATCCTGGCTATAGTAGACAGAGAGGAGATTATCCTGGCTATAACAAACAGAGAGGAGATTATCCTGGCTATAACAAACAGAGAGGAGATTATCCTGGCTATAACAAACAGAGAGGAGATTATCCTGGCTATAACAAACAGAGAGGAGATTATCCTGGCTTTAACAAACAGAGAGGAGATTATCCTGGCTATAACAAACAGAGAGGAGATTATCCTGGCTATAACAAACAGAGAGGAGATTATCCTGGCTATAACAAACAATTTAATGACTTTTTGCAAATCCAATCAGTTTTACCCATTGATTCAATGTCAGCCCAATGTATAGACTTGTTTACAGGTTTAATGACTGGCTATCGTTTCTTTGCTACCTACCAACATTACGGTTTTTACTTTTTAATTACCGTTTTATATATATTTTTTCCCTCGCTCTACTTTTTTCATTTAAATTTCCACCCCATTTTATCTGGACAAGGTTCGTCAGGACCTCCACCAGCCGAAGCCAAGTAGTAACATTAACATGATGCCTTCTAATTGCATTTGCTGTACTCATAATATACAGGAGAACGATCGCCTTACGACGAGGATAGCTGTTCTACAAGCCCAGCTTCAGACGCAATCCTTAGGCAAGGGTAATTTAACAGTAGGAAAGGATGAAACAGCGTCTGGGCCCCCAGTAAGTACAGATAGTAAGGTTAGTATAAATCCCTTTGCACGGTCCCCGCAGCCGGACAACTTTCTGATGGTTTCTGGAGGGAAATGCTGTAGGAATGCTCAACCGGCGTCGCTCATTCAGCCGACAAAACTTTCAACCAGTTCTCCCCATTTAGAAGCGAGTCGGAGTCTGAGGCCGAGCCTTCTCTGGTCTCTACTCCTCCCGTTACGGGGTCTGAGACGCCAAAGCTTCCCACCATTAGCTCTGACAAATTCAAAACCCTAGTCATTGGCGACTCCATTATTAGACTTAAAACAAATCATCCAGCGATCATACACTGTTTACCGGGGGGCAGGGCTACCGACGTTAAGGCTAATCTGAAGATGGTGCTGGCTAAATCTAAAACTGGCGAGTGTAGAGAGTATAGAGATATTGTTATCCACGTCGGCACCAACGATGTTAGGATGCAACATAGCTTCAGCGTGTAAATCAACTAGGAAGATGTGTCGGCATCGAGTAATTGTCTCTGGCCTCCCCCCAGTTAGGGAGAGTGATGAGCTCTACAGCAGAGTCTCACAACTCAATCGCTGGTTGAAAACTATTTTCTGCCCCTCCCAAAATATATAATTTGTAGATAATTTGTAGATAATTGGCCCTCTTTCTGGGACTCACGCACAAACAGGACCAAGCCTTGCCTGCTGAGGAGTGATGGACTCCATCCTAGCTGGAGGGGTGCTCTCATCTTATCTACCAACATAGACAGGGCTCTAACTCCTCTAGCTCCACAATGAAATAGAGTGCAGGCCAAGCAGCAGGTTGTTTACCAGCCTGCCAGCATAGTGGAGTCTGCCACTTGCACAGTCAGTGTAGTGAGCTCAGCTATCCCAATTGAGACCGTGTCTGTGTCTTGATCTAGATCAGGCAAAACTAAACATGACGGTGTTTGCCTTTGTAATCTCACTGGAATAAAGACCTCCTCCAATCCTGTCATTATTGAAAGAGATCGTGATACCTCACATCTCAAAATAGGGCTACTTAATGTTAGATCCATCACTTCCAAGGCCGTCATAGTCAATGAAGTAATCACTGGTCATAATCTTTATGTGATTGGCCAGACTGAGACTCCTCTCTGAAACATGGCTTAAGCCTGATGAATTTACTGTGTTAAATGAGGCCTCAACTCCTGGTTACACTAGTGACCATATCCCCAGCGCATCCCGCAAAGGCGGAGGTGTTGCTAACATTTACGATAGCAAATTTAAATTTACAAAAAACCCCCAGACGTTTTCTTCTTTTGAGCTTCTAGTCATGAAATCTATGCAGCCCAATCACTTTTTTTACAGGCCTCCTGGGCTGGCATTTACAGCGTTCCTCACTGTGTAGCGAGCAGAGTACTAAAGCACTAGAGTACAAATATCGGTGAACCACCTAACTGAGGAACTACATTTAACATTTAACTTGCCTAGATGCAGTCGCACCCCAAAAACAGAAAACATCTGTCATTGTGTTATTGACTGTACGTTTGTTTATGTGTAACTCTGTGTTGTTGTTTGTGTTGCACTGCTTTGCTTTATCTTGGCCAGGTCGCAGTGGTGTATGAGAACTTGTTCTCAACTGGCCTACCTGGTTAAATAAAGGTGTTCTCAACTGGCCTACCTGGATAAATAAAGGTGTTCTCAACTAGCCTACCTGGTTAAATAAAGGTGTTCTCAACTGGCCTACCTGGTTAAATAAAGTCTTCTGACTAGCTTGGAAAGACAGTACCGTGCAGTATCGAAGAGCCCTTACTGCTGCTCAATCATCCTTTTTTTCAAACTTAATTAATTGAGGAGAATAAGAACAATCCTACATTTATTTTTGATAATGTTGCAAAACTAACTAAAAAGCAGCATTCCTCAAGAGAAGATGGCTTTCACTTCAACAGTAATAAATTCATGAACTTCTTTGACGAAAAGATCATTATCATTAGAAAGCAAATTATGGACCCCTCTTTAAATCTGCGTATTTCTTCAAAGCTCAGTTGCCCTGAGTCTGCACAATACTGCCAGGACCTAGTGTCATGCCCTGATCTGTTTCACCTGTCCTTGTGATTGTCTCCACCCCCTCCAGGTGTCAATTATTTTCCCTGGTGTATTTATCCCTGTGTTTCCTTTCTAAAAGTTGGTATTGTATGTTGAAGTCAACCAGCATGTTTTTCCCATGTGCCCTTTTACTAGTCCTCTCGGTTTTGACCTGTTTTTCTGGACTCCATTCCATTAACATTCTGCCTGGCCTGACCTTGAGCCTGCCTGCCATTCTTGAACTCTGAACTGGTTTTGACATTTTGTCTGTCCACGACCATTCTCTTGCCTACCCCTCTCTTGAAAAAGCCAAACCTTGACCCCAAAAATATAAAAAACTATCGGCCTATTTCGTATTTCCCAATCCTCTCAAAGAATTTCAAAGAATCTGCAACTCACTGCCTTCCTGAGGACAAACAATGTATACGAAGCGCTTCAGTCTGGTTTTAGACCCCATCACAGCACTGAGACTGCACTTCTGAAGGTGGTAAATTACCTTTTAATGGCGTCAGACCAAGGTTCTGAATCTGTCCTCCTAGACCTTAGTGTTGCTTTTGATACCATCGATCACCATATTCTTTTGGAGAGATTGGAAACCCAAATTGGTCTAGAGGGACAAGTTCTGGCCTGGTTTTGGTCTTATCTGTCAGAAAGATATCAGTTTGTCTCTGTGAATGGTTTGTACTCTGACAAATCAACTGTACATTTCAGTATTCCTCAATGTTCCGTTTTAGGACCACTATTGTTTCCACTATATATTTGACCTCTTGGTGATGTCATTCGGAAACACAATGCCAACTTTCAGTGCTATGCGGATGACACACAGCTGTACATTTCAATGAAACATGGTGAAGCCCCAAAATGTCCTTCCTTGGAAGCCTTTGTTTCAGACATAAGGAAGTGGATGGAGGCTATTTTTTAGTACTTTTAAACTCGGACAAAACAGAGATGCTTGATCTAGGTCCCAAGAAACAAAGATCTTCTGTTGGAACTGACAATTATTCTTGATGGTTGTACAGTCGTCTCAAACAAAACTGTGAAGGGCCGCGGCGTTACTCTGGACCCTGATCTCTCTTTTGAAAAACATAAAATATATATATATTTTTAAAAAAGGACAGCTTTTTTCCATCTTTGTAACAATGCAAAAATCTGAATCTTTCTGTCCAAAAATTTGGCAGAAACTTTATTGATGCTTTTGTCACTTCTAGGTTAGTCTACTGCAATGCTCTACTTTCCAGCTACCCGGATAAAGCTCTAAATGAACTTCAGTTAGTGCTGAACACAGCTGCTAGAATCTTGACTAGAACCCCAAAAATTGCATCATATTACTCCAGTGCTAGCCTCTCTACACTGGCTTCCTGTTAATGCTAGGGCTGATTTCATGGTTTTACTGCTAACCTACAAAGCATTACATGGGCTTGCTCCTACCTATCTATCTGATTTGGTCCTGCCCTACATACCTACACGTACACTACGGTCACAAGACGCAGGCCTCCTTACTGTCCCTAAAATTTCTAAGCAAACAGCTAGAGGCAGGGCTTTCTCCTATAGAGCTCCATTTTTATGGAATGGTCTGCCTACCCATGTGAGAGACGCAAACTCGGTCTCAACCTTTAAGTCTTTATTGAAGACTCGTCTTTTCAGTAGGTCCTATGAGTGTAGTCTTGCCCAGGGGTGTGAAGGTCAACGGAAAGGCACTGGAGCGACGAACGGCCCTTGCTGTCTCTGCCTGGCCGGTTCCCCTCTCGCCTCTGGGATTCTCTGCCTCTAACCCTATTAGATGCAGAGAGTCACTGGCCTACTGGTGCTCTTCCATGCCGTCCCTAGGAGGGGTGCGTCTGTTGAGTGGGTTGAGTTACTGATATGATCTTCCTGTCCGGGTTGGTGCCCCCCTCGGGTTCGTGCCGTGGGGGATATCATTGTGGGATATACTCTGCCTTGTCTCAGGTAGGAGGTTGGCGGATGAAGATATGCCTCTTGTGGTGTGGGGGCTGTGCTTTGGCAATGTGGGTGGGGTTATATCCTGTCTGTTTGGCCCTGTCCGGGGGTATCGTCGGACAGGGTGTTACGCACGCCTCTATGAAGAGGGAACGCAACCCCCTGCTACAACTAAACTCTCTGTGAAGCGAAAGAGGTATGGACTGTAGGTGCGAGTAAGAATGACAACAGGCAGAATGTGGTACCGTTTTACAAGGACTTTATTCCTGTACACGGTAATATGGGGAAAAGGGGCTGGACGGAACCAAAGCAAAGAAAGTAAATCTCAAAGCCCCCCCCTCTCCTATCTTACCTGCATACCCACTACTTACCTAATTTAGCACCACCTGGTGCCCTAACCAAAATACAGGGAGTGGTCCGCCCAGGTCTTACCTAGTGTGCCTAGACAGTGAATATACTACGGGTATATGTATGCCCGCGGGCCTCTTGCCTAAGCACTCCCAAGGTGCCTTCCCCTTCCCCCCTGGGAACAAATGAAACAGAATATTACACAATTTTACAAACAAACTAAGAAACAAAGGACATCAACTAAGCTCTACCTGAGCAACAAACTCAGAACATACCCACTCTCAGCAATGAACTCCCAGCAAAATCAACCTCTAGCAAAAACTCTCTATCACAAACAATCGCTCAGCAATGACCTCAGCAAAATCTCTCTAGCAAAATCTCTCTCAGCAATCCCTACCTCCAAAATCTCTCTCTCCTGAACAGAACACTGGCTTTTATATAGCTTCTGAATGAATGTGTAACTGGAGACAGCTGTGTCTTGACGAGGGGACGGGGTCAGCTCTCCAATTAGCCTTGGAGTCGACCAATCAGCTGCTTGAGGGATTTCAGGAAGCCATTTCCTGAAATAAAACACATGCAAATACACAAACTACAACACAAACTGGGGAACGTAACACAGAGCCACAGTGTCTCCTGACCCCTAGTGTCTTAGCCTCCAGTATTTATGCTGCAATAGTTTATGTGTCGGTTTCTAGGGTCAGTATGTTATATCTGGAGTATTTCTCCTGTCTTATCATGTGTCCTGTGTGAATTTAAGTATGCTCCCTCTAATTATCTCTTTCTTTCTCTGTCTCCTTTTCTCTCTCTTTCTCTCTCTCTCTCTTTCTATCTCTCTTCTCTTGGAGGAGCTGAGCCCTAAGACCATGCCTCAAGACTACCTGGCCTGATGATTCCTGCTGTCCCCAGTCCACCTGGTCATGCTGCTGCTCCAGTTTCAAGTGTTCTGCCTGCGGCTATGGAACCCTGACCTGTTCACTGGACGTGCTACCTTGTCCCAGACCTGCTGTTTTCGACTCTCTCTATCGCACCTGCTGTCTCTAACTCTGAATGATTGGCTATGAAAAGCCAACTGACATTTACTCCTGAGGTGCTGACCTGTTGCACCCTCTACAACCACTGTGATTATTATTATCTGACCCTGCTGGTCATCTATGAACGTTTGAACATCTTGGCCATGTTCTGTTATAATCTCCACCCGGCACAGCCAGAAGAGGATTGGCCACCCCTCAGAGCCTGGTTCCTCTCTAGGTTTCTTTCTAGGTTCCGGTCTTTCTAGGGAGTTTTTCCTAGCCACCGTGCTTCTACATCTGCATTGCTTGCTGTTTGGGTTTTAGGCTGGGTTTCTGTACAGTACTTTGTGACATCGGCTGATGTAAAAAGAGATTTATAAATAAATGTGAGCCAGTGGTATAAAGTATAGGAGTTTTAGAAGACGTCCTGCTACACATTAAGCTGACGGAGAGAGTAATTAACTTGGAGAGACGGAGAGAGTAATGAACCTGGAGAGACAGAGAGAGTAATGAACCTGGAGAGACAGAGAGAGTAATGAACCTGGAGAGATGGAGAGAGTAATGAACCTGGAGAGACAGAGAGAGTAATGAACCTGGAGAGATGGAGAGAGTAATGAACCTGGAGAGATGAGAGAGTAATGAACCTGGAGAGAGTAATGAACTTGGAGAGATTGAGAGAGTAATGAACCTGGAGAGACAGAGAGAGTAATGAACCTGGAGAGACAGAGAGAGTAATGAACCCGGAGAGAGTAATGAACCTGGAGAGATGAGAGAGTAATGAAACTGGAGAGAGTAATGAACCTGGAGAGATGGAGAGAGTAATGAACCTGGAGAGAGTAATGAACCTGGAGAGATGGAGAGAGTAATGAACCTGGAGAGATGGAGAGAGTAATGAACCTGGAGAGAGTAATGAACCTGGAGAGATGGAGAGAGTAATGAACCTGGAGAGATGGAGAGAGTAATGAACCTGGAGAGATGGAGAGAGTAATGAACCTGGAGAGAGTAATGATCCTGGAGAGATGGAGAGAGTAATGAACCTGGAGAGAGTAATGAACCTGGAGAGAGTAATGCACCTGGAGAGATGGAGAGAGTAATGAACCTGGAGAGATGGAGAGAGTAATGAACCTGGAGAGAGTAATGAACCTGGAGAGATGGAGAGAGTAATGAACCTGGAGAGACAGAGAGAGTAATGAACCGGGAGAGATGGAGAGAGTAATGAACCTGGAGAGATGGAGAGAGTAATGAACCTGGAGAGATGGAGAGAGTAATGTATTTGGAGCGATGGAGAGAGTAATGAACCTGGAGAGATGGAGAGAGTAATGAACCTGGAGAGATGGAGAGAGTAATGAACCTGGAGAGAGTAATGAACCTGGAGAGAGTAATTAACCTGGAGAGATGGAGAGAGTAATGAACCAGGAGAGAGTAATGAACCTGGAGAGAGTAATTAACCTGGAGAGATGGAGAGAGTAATGAACCTGGAGAGAGTAATGAACCTGGAGAGATGGAGAGAGTAATAAACCTGGAGAGAGCAATGAACCTGGAGAGATAGAGAGAGTAATAAACCTGGAGAGATGGAGAGAGTAATGAACCTGGAGAGATGGAGAGAGTAATGAACCCGGAGAGAGTAATGAACCTGGAGAGATGGAGAGAGTAATGAAC
Organism: Oncorhynchus clarkii lewisi; assembly: GCF_045791955.1. NCBI lineage: Eukaryota > Metazoa > Chordata > Actinopteri > Salmoniformes > Salmonidae > Oncorhynchus > Oncorhynchus clarkii. The sequence continues at coordinate 1,923,801 of NC_092158.1, read as the reverse complement.
CTGGAGAGACGGAGAGAGTAATTAACCTGGAGAGATGGAGAGAGTAATGAACCTGGAGAGATGGAGAGAGTAATGAACCTGGAGAGATGGAGAGAGTAATGAACCTGGAGCGATGGAGAGAGTAATGAACCTGGAGAGAGTAATGAACCTGGAGAGATGGAGAGAGTAATGAACCTGGAGAGAGTAATTAACCTGGAGAGATGGAGAGAGTAATGAACCTGGAGAGAGTAATGAACCTGGAGAGATGGAGAGAGTAATGAACCTGGAGAGAGTAATGAACCTGGAGAGACGGAGAGAGTAATGAACCTGGAGAGATGGAGAGAGTAATGAACCTGGAGAGATGGAGAGAGTAATGAACCTGGAGAGACGGAGAGAGTAATGAACCTGGAGAGAGTAATGAACCTGGAGAGATGGAGAGAGTAATGAACCTGGAGAGATGGAGAGAGTAATGAACCTGGAGAGATGGAGAGAGAAATGAACCTGGAGAGATGGAGAGAGTAATGAACCTGGAGAAAGTAATGAACCTGGAGAGAGTAATGAACCTGGAAAAATGGAGAGAGTAATGAACCTGGAGAGAGTAATGGACCTGGAGAGATGGAGAGAGTAATGAACCTGGAGAGAGTAATGAACCTGGAGAGATGGAGAGAGTAATGAACCTGGAGAGAGTAATGACCCTGGAGAGATGGAGAGAGTAATGAACCTGGAGAGAGTAATGAACCTGGAGAGATGGAGAGAGTAATGAACCTGGAGAGATGGAGAGAGTAATGATCCTGGAGAGAGTAATGAACCTGGAGAGATTTAGAGAGTAATGAACCTGGAGAGAGTAATGAACCTGGAGAGATGGAGAGAGTAATGAACCTGGAGAGATGGAGAAAGTAATGAACCTGGAGAGATGGAGAGAGTAATGAACCTGGAGAGATGGAGAGAGTAATGAACCTGGAGAGCTGGAGGGAGTAATGAACCTGGAGATGGAGCGAGTAATGAACCTGGAGAGACAGAGAGAGTAATGAACCTGGAGAGATGGAGAGAGTAATGAACCTGGAGAGATGGAGAGAGTAATTAACCTGGAGAGATGGAGAGAGTAATGAACCTGGAGAGATGGAGAGAGTAATGAACCTGGAGAGACAGAGAGAGTAATGAATCTGGAGAGATGGAGAGAGTAATGAACCTGGAGAGTAATGAACATGGAGAGAAGGAGAGAGTAATGAACCTGGAGAGATGGAGAGAGTAATGAACCTGGAGAGACAGAGAGAGTAATGAACCTGGAGATACAGAGAGAGTAATAAACCTGGAGAGATGGAGAGAGTAATGAACCTGGAGAGTAATGAACATGGAGAGAAGGAGAGAGTAATGAACCTGGAGAGATGGAGAGAGTAATGAACCTGGAGAGACAGAGAGAGTAATGAACCTGGAGATACAGAGAGAGTAATAAACCTGGAGAGATGGAGAGAGTAATGAACCTGGAGAGAGTAATGAACCTGGAGAGATGGAGAGAGTAATGAACCTGGAGAGATGGAGAGAGTAGTGAACCTGGAGAGACAGAGAGAGTAATGAACCTGGAGAGACAGAGAGAGTAATGAACCTGGAGAGATGGAGAGAGTAATGAACCTGGAGAGAGTAATGAACCTGGAGAGATTTAGAGAGTAATGAACCGTGAGAGATGGAGAGAGTAATGAACCTGGAGAGATGGAGAGAGTAATGAACCTGGAGAGACGGAGAGAGTAATGAACCTGGAGAGATGGAGAGAGTAATGAACCTGGAGAGATGGAGAGAGTAATGAACCTGGAGAGACGGAGAGAGTAATGAACCTGGAGAGAGTAATGAACCTGGAGAGATGGAGACAGTAATGAACCTGGAGAGAAGGAGAGAGTAATGAACCTGGAGAGATGGAGAGAGAAATGAACCTGGAGAGATGGAGAGAGTAATGAACCTGGAGAAAGTAATGAACCTGGAGAGAGTAATGAACCTGGAGAAATGGAGAGAGTAATGAACCCGGAGAGAGTAATGAACCTGGAGAGAGTAATGGACCTGGAGAGATGGAGAGAGTAATGAACCTGGAGAGAGTAATGAACCTGGAGAGATGGAGAGAGTAATGAACCTGGAGAGATGGAGAGAGTAATGAACCTGGAGAGAGTAATGAACCTGGAGAGATGGAGAGAGTAATGAACCTGGAGAGATGGAGAGAGTAATGAACCTGGAGAGATGGAGAGAGTAATGACCTGGAGCGAGTAATGAAACTGGAGAGATGGAGAGAGTAATGAACCTGGAGAGATGGAGAGAGTAATGAACCTGGAGAGACAGAGAGAGTAATGAACCTGGAGAGATGGAGAGAGTAATGAACCTGGAGAGAGTAATGAACCTGGAGAGATGGAGAGAGTAATGAACCTGGAGAGACAGAGAGAGTAATGAACCTGGAGAGATGGAGAGAGTAATGAACATGGAGAGACAGAGAGAGTAATGAACCTGGAGAGATGGAGAGAGTAATGAACCTGGAGAGATGGAGAGAGTAATGAACCTGGAGAGATGGAGAGAGTAATGAACCTGGAGAGATGGAGAGAGTAATGAACCTGGAGAGATGGAGAGAGTAATGAACCTGGAGAGATGGAGAGAGTAATGAACCTGGAGAGAGTAATGAACCTGGAGAGATGGAGAGAGTAATGAACCTGGAGAGATGGAGAGAGTAATGAACCTGGAGAGATGGAGAGAGTAATGAACCTGGAGAGATGGAGAGAGTAATGAACCTGGAGAGATGGAGAGAGTAATGAACCTGGAGAGATGGAGAGAGTAATGAACCTGGAGAGAGTAATGAACCTGGAGAGATGGAGAGAGTAATGAACCTGGAGAGATGGAGAGAGTAATGAACCTGGAGAGAGTAATGAACCTGGAGAGATGGAGAGAGTAATGAACCTGGAGAGATGGAGAGAGTAATGAACCTGGAGAGATGGAGAGAGTAATGAACCTGGAGAGAGTAATGATCCTGGAGAGATGGAGAGAGTAATGAACCTGGAGAGAGTAATGAACCTGGAGAGAGTAATGCACCTGGAGAGATGGAGAGAGTAATGAACCTGGAGAGATGGAGAGAGTAATGAACCTGGAGAGAGTAATGAACCTGTAGAGATGGAGAGAGTAATGAACCTGGAGAGATGGAGAGAGTAATGAACCTGGAGAGATGGAGAGAGTAATGACCTGGAGCGAGTCATGAACCTGGAGAGATGGAGAGAGTAATGAACCTGGAGAGATGGAGAGAGTAATGAACCTGGAGAGACAGAGAGAGTAATGAACCTGGAGAGATGGAGAGAGTAATGAACCTGGAGAGAGTAATGAACCTGGAGAGATGGAGAGAGTAATGAACCTGGAGAGACAGAGAGAGTAATGAACCTGGAGAGATGGAGAGAGTAATGAACATGGAGAGACAGAGAGAGTAATGAACCTGGAGAGATGGAGAGAGTAATGAACCTGGAGAGATGGAGAGAGTAATGAACCTGGAGAGATGGAGAGATGGAGAGAGTAATGAACCTGGAGAGATGGAGAGAGTAATGAACCTGGAGAGATGGAGAGAGTAATGAACCTGGAGAGAGTAATGAACCTGGAGAGATGGAGAGAGTAATGAACCTGGAGAGATGGAGAGAGTAATGAACCTGGAGAGATGGAGAGAGTAATGAACCTGGAGAGATGGAGAGAGTAATGAACCTGGAGAGATGGAGAGAGTAATGAACCTGGAGAGATGGAGAGAGTAATGAACCTGGAGAGAGTAATGAACCTGGAGAGATGGAGAGAGTAATGAACCTGGAGAGACAGAGAGAGTAATGAATCTGGAGAGATGGAGAGAGTAATGAACCTGGAGAGTAATGAACATGGAGAGAAGGAGAGAGTAATGAACCTGGAGAGATGGAGAGAGTAATGAACCTGGAGAGACAGAGAGAGTAATGAACCTGGAGATACAGAGAGAGTAATAAACCTGGAGAGATGGAGAGAGTAATGAACCTGGAGAGTAATGAACATGGAGAGAAGGAGAGAGTAATGAACCTGGAGAGATGGAGAGAGTAATGAACCTGGAGAGACAGAGAGAGTAATGAACCTGGAGATACAGAGAGAGTAATAAACCTGGAGAGATGGAGAGAGTAATGAACCTGGAGAGAGTAATGAACCTGGAGAGATGGAGAGAGTAATGAACCTGGAGAGATGGAGAGAGTAGTGAACCTGGAGAGACAGAGAGAGTAATGAACCTGGAGAGACAGAGAGAGTAATGAACCTGGAGAGATGGAGAGAGTAATGAACCTGGAGAGAGTAATGAACCTGGAGAGATGGAGAGAGTAATGAACCTGGAGAGATGGAGAGAGTAGTGAACCTGGAGAGACAGAGAGAGTAATGAACCTGGAGAGACAGAGAGAGTAATGAACCTGGAGAGATGGAGAGAGTAATGAACCTGGAGAGAGTAATGAACCTGGAGAGATTTAGAGAGTAATGAACCGTGAGAGATGGAGAGAGTAATGAACCTGGAGAGATGGAGAGAGTAATGAACCTGGAGAGACGGAGAGAGTAATGAACCTGGAGAGATGGAGAGAGTAATGAACCTGGAGAGATGGAGAGAGTAATGAACCTGGAGAGACGGAGAGAGTAATGAACCTGGAGAGAGTAATGAACCTGGAGAGATGGAGACAGTAATGAACCTGGAGAGAAGGAGAGAGTAATGAACCTGGAGAGATGGAGAGAGAAATGAACCTGGAGAGATGGAGAGAGTAATGAACCTGGAGAAAGTAATGAACCTGGAGAGAGTAATGAACCTGGAGAAATGGAGAGAGTAATGAACCCGGAGAGAGTAATGAACCTGGAGAGAGTAATGGACCTGGAGAGATGGAGAGAGTAATGAACCTGGAGAGAGTAATGAACCTGGAGAGATGGAGAGAGTAATGAACCTGGAGAGATGGAGAGAGTAATGAACCTGGAGAGAGTAATGAACCTGGAGAGATGGAGAGAGTAATGAACCTGGAGAGATGGAGAGAGTAATGAACCTGGAGAGATGGAGAGAGTAATGACCTGGAGCGAGTAATGAAACTGGAGAGATGGAGAGAGTAATGAACCTGGAGAGATGGAGAGAGTAATGAACCTGGAGAGACAGAGAGAGTAATGAACCTGGAGAGATGGAGAGAGTAATGAACCTGGAGAGAGTAATGAACCTGGAGAGATGGAGAGAGTAATGAACCTGGAGAGACAGAGAGAGTAATGAACCTGGAGAGATGGAGAGAGTAATGAACATGGAGAGACAGAGAGAGTAATGAACCTGGAGAGATGGAGAGAGTAATGAACCTGGAGAGATGGAGAGAGTAATGAACCTGGAGAGATGGAGAGAGTAATGAACCTGGAGAGATGGAGAGAGTAATGAACCTGGAGAGATGGAGAGAGTAATGAACCTGGAGAGATGGAGAGAGTAATGAACCTGGAGAGAGTAATGAACCTGGAGAGATGGAGAGAGTAATGAACCTGGAGAGATGGAGAGAGTAATGAACCTGGAGAGATGGAGAGAGTAATGAACCTGGAGAGATGGAGAGAGTAATGAACCTGGAGAGATGGAGAGAGTAATGAACCTGGAGAGATGGAGAGAGTAATGAACCTGGAGAGAGTAATGAACCTGGAGAGATGGAGAGAGTAATGAACCTGGAGAGATGGAGAGAGTAATGAACCTGGAGAGAGTAATGAACCTGGAGAGATGGAGAGAGTAATGAACCTGGAGAGATGGAGAGAGTAATGAACCTGGAGAGATGGAGAGAGTAATGAACCTGGAGAGAGTAATGATCCTGGAGAGATGGAGAGAGTAATGAACCTGGAGAGAGTAATGAACCTGGAGAGAGTAATGCACCTGGAGAGATGGAGAGAGTAATGAACCTGGAGAGATGGAGAGAGTAATGAACCTGGAGAGAGTAATGAACCTGTAGAGATGGAGAGAGTAATGAACCTGGAGAGATGGAGAGAGTAATGAACCTGGAGAGATGGAGAGAGTAATGACCTGGAGCGAGTCATGAACCTGGAGAGATGGAGAGAGTAATGAACCTGGAGAGATGGAGAGAGTAATGAACCTGGAGAGACAGAGAGAGTAATGAACCTGGAGAGATGGAGAGAGTAATGAACCTGGAGAGAGTAATGAACCTGGAGAGATGGAGAGAGTAATGAACCTGGAGAGACAGAGAGAGTAATGAACCTGGAGAGATGGAGAGAGTAATGAACATGGAGAGACAGAGAGAGTAATGAACCTGGAGAGATGGAGAGAGTAATGAACCTGGAGAGATGGAGAGAGTAATGAACCTGGAGAGATGGAGAGATGGAGAGAGTAATGAACCTGGAGAGATGGAGAGAGTAATGAACCTGGAGAGATGGAGAGAGTAATGAACCTGGAGAGAGTAATGAACCTGGAGAGATGGAGAGAGTAATGAACCTGGAGAGATGGAGAGAGTAATGAACCTGGAGAGATGGAGAGAGTAATGAACCTGGAGAGATGGAGAGAGTAATGAACCTGGAGAGATGGAGAGAGTAATGAACCTGGAGAGATGGAGAGAGTAATGAACCTGGAGAGAGTAATGAACCTGGAGAGATGGAGAGAGTAATGAACCTGGAGAGATGGAGAGAGTAATGAACCTGGAGAGAGTAATGAACCTGGAGAGATGGAGAGAGTAATGAACCTGGAGAGATGGAGAGAGTAATGAACCTGGAGAGATGGAGAGAGTAATGACCTGGAGCGAGTAATGAACCTGGAGAGATGGAGAGAGTAATGAACCTGGAGAGATGGAGAGAGTAATGAACCTGGAGAGACAGAGAGAGTAATGAACCTGGAGAGATGGAGAGAGTAATGAACCTGGAGAGAGTAATGAACCTGGAGAGATGGAGAGAGTAATGAACCTGGAGAGACAGAGAGAGTAATGAACCTGGAGAGATGGAGAGAGTAATGAACCTGGAGAGATGGAGAGGGGAATGAACCTGGAGCGATGGAGAGAGTAATGAACCTGGAGAGATGGAGAGAGTAATGAACCTGGAGAGATGGAGAGAGTAATGACCTGGAGCGAGTAATGAACCTGGAGAGATGGAGAGAGTAATGAACCTGGAGAGATGGAGAGAGTAATGAACCTGGAGAGACAGAGAGAGTAATGAACCTGGAGAGATGGAGAGAGTAATGAACCTGGAGAGAGTAATGAACCTGGAGAGATGGAGAGAGTAATGAACCTGGAGAGACAGAGAGAGTAATGAACCTGGAGAGATGGAGAGAGTAATGAACCTGGAGAGATGGAGAGAGTAATGAACCTGGAGAGATGGAGATAGTAATGAACCTGGAGAGATGGAGAGAGTAATGAACCTGGAGAGATGGAGGGAGTAATGAACCTGGAGAGATGGAGAGAGTAATGAACCTGGAGAGACAGAGAGAGTAATGAACCTGGAGAGATGGAGAGAGTAATGAACCTGGAGAGATGGAGAGAGGAATGAACCTGGAGCGATGGAGAGAGTAATGAACCTGGAGAGATGGAGAGAGTAATGAACCTGGAGAGACAGAGAGAGTAATGAACCTGGAGAGATGGAGAGAGTAATGAACCTGGAGAGATGGAGAGAGTAATGAACCTGGAGAGATGGAGAGAGTAATGAACCTGGAGAGATGGAGAGAGTAATGAACCTGGAGAGAGTAATGAACCTGGAGAGATGGAGAGAGTAATGAACCTGGAGAGATGGAGAGAGTAATGAACCTGGAGAGACAGAGAGAGTAATGAACCTGGAGAGATGGAGAGAGTAATGAACCTGGAGAGAGTAATGAACCTGGAGAGATGGAGAGAGTAATGAACCTGGAGAGATGGAGAGAGTAATGAACCTGGAGAGAGTAATGAACCTGGAGAGATGGAGAGAGTAATGAACCTGGAGAGATGGAGAGAGTAATGAACCTGGAGAGACAAAGAGAGTAATGAACCTGGAGAGATGGAGAGAGTAATGAACCTGGAGAGAGTAATGAACCTGGAGAGATGGAGAGAGTAATGAACCTGGAGAGACAGAGAGAGTAATGAACCTGAAGAGATGGAGAGAGTAATGAACCTGGAGAGATGGAGAGGGTAATGAACCTGGAGAGAGTAACGAACCTGGAGAGACAGAAAGAGTAATGAATCTGGAGAGACAGAAAGAGTAATGAACCTGGAGAGAGTAATGAACCTGGAGAGACGGGACAATCTAACCTAATGAACACAGACTGCACTGTTACAAGTGTTCCGTCTTTTGTATGATACACAGAGAAAGTAATATTAGGAGACAGTTACACAGGGAAATTCATCTCTCTCTCTCCCAACAGCACCTGGAGCGGCTTCTTCCCCCTGTCTCACTGAAAATACAGAGGGAGAACTTTGATATTAGCTCAAACAGCTGTTAGCGAAATGTCCTTTTGTAAAAGGAACGTCAGCTCCATACCTTACACAAGGTCTCCCATCGGCATCTGGAGCTCCTGCCTCTGCCTCTCTGATCATAGAGCCGGAAACGTTTTGTAATTAACGCTCAAACATCACTGTTATATATGCTGAGATGTTGCACAGTAATGGAATGTGTTATGCAGTTACGATCAGAAATAAATGACGGAGAGATGCTACTCATTGTGAAATGGTCACATTTAATGAACAACCTCTCATTGTATATATATCTATAAAAATAACCCAGGTACAGGTTACAAGAATCTAAAGCTAATACATACATTATTAAATAATAAATGTTTTTCATTTTAAAGATACATATCATAGTTTTTACAAAATATGATCGTGGAGAATTAAGCCATTCTGAATGTCTGAAAAAAAACAACTTGGGGCTCTATTCAATCCGCATCGCGGAACTTCAGCTTTACAGGCTGATTGACATTTAAAGGCAATGTTCCCACTTTAGCGGAGACTGCATTAACGGTAAACGCTGCACATGTCGGCTCAATCGGAAATTACCTTTAAATTTCTATCGCAAAATCTATAATGCTTCAGCTTTTGAAGAGAGCCCCAAAATCCTATAAACACAGAACCAGTCAACAGTTAGGCCACACCTACACATTCAAGGGATTTTCTTTATTTTTACTTATTTCTACATTGTAGAATAATAGTGAAGATATCAAAATGATGAAATAACACATGGAATCATGTAGTAAACATAAGTGTTAAACAAATCAAAACATATTTTATATTTGAGATTCTTCAAAGTAGCCACCCTTTGCTTTTTTGACAGCTTTGCAAACTCTTGGCATTCTCTCAACCAGCTTCATGAGGTAGTCACCTGGAATGTATTTCAATTAACATGTGTGCCCTGTTAAAAGTTAATTTGTGGAATTTATTTCCTTCTTAATGTCTTTGATTCAATCAGTTGTGTTGTGACAAGGTATGGGTGGTATACAGAAGATGGCCCTATTTGGTAAAATACCAAGTCCATATTATGGCTAGAACAGCTCAAATAAGCAAAGAGAAACGACAGTCCATCATTACTTTAAGAAATTAAGGTCAGTGAATGCGGAACATTTCAAGAACTTTGAAAAGTTTCTTCAATTGCAGTCGCAAAAACAATCAAGCGCATTGATGAAACTGGTTGTCATGTGGACCACCACAGGAAAGGAAGATCCAGAGTTACCTCTGCTGCAGAGGATACATTCATTAGAGTTAACTGGCTCTCATGAGGACCGCCACAGTAAAGGAAGACCCAGAGTTACCTCTGCTGCAGAGGATAAGTTCATTAGAGTTAACTGCACCTCAGATTGTAGCCTAAATAAATGCTTCACGGAGTTCAAGTAACAGACACATCTCAGCAACTCACTGTTCAGAGACTGTGTGAATCAGGTCTTCATGGTAGAATTGCTGCAAAGAAATCATTACTAAAGGACACCAATAATAAGAAGAGAATTGATTGAGCCAAAAAACATGGGAAATGGACATTAGACCGGTGGAAATCTGTCCTTTGGTCTGATGAGTCCAAATTGGAGATTTTTGGTGAACGGATGATCTCTGCATGTGTGGTTACCACAGTGAAGCATGGAAGAGGAGGTGTGAATCTGTGGGGAGTGCTTTGCTGGTGACACTGTCAGTGATTTATTTAGAATTCAAGGCACACTTAACCAGAATGGCTACCACATCATTCTGCAGCAATACGCCATCCCATCTGGTTTGCACTTACTGGAACAAAAAAAAATGGTTTCAACAGGACAAGGACCCAACACACCTCCTGGCTGTGTAAATAATAATGAAATATGACATTTATATAAGAATTCAGACCCTTTACTCAGTACTTTGTTGAAACACATTTGGCAGTGATTAGAACCTTGAGTCTTCTTGGGACGCTACAAGCTTGGCACACCTGTATTTGGGGAGTTTCTCCCATTCTTCGCAGATCCTCTCAAGCTATGTCAGGTTGGATGGGGAGCGTCGCTGCACAGCTATTTTCAGATCTCTCCAGAGATATTCGATTGGGTTCAAGTCCGGGATCTAGCTGGGCCACTCAAGGACATTCAGAGACTTGTCCCGAAGCCACTCCTGCATTGTCTTGGCTGTGTTCTTAGGGTCATTTCCCTGTTGGAAGGTGAACCTTTGCCCCAGTCTGAGGTGCTGAGCGCTCTGGAACAGGTTTTCATCAAGGATCTCTGTACTTTGCTTCGTTCAGCTTTGCCTCAAACCCTGACTAGTTTCCCAATCCCTGCTGCTGAAAAACATCCCCACAGCATGATGCTGCCACCACCATGCTTCGGGATGGTGCCAAGTTTCCTCCAGACGTGACGATTTGTATTCAGGCCAAAAATATCAATATTGGTTTCATCAGACCAGAGCATCTTGTTTCTCATGGACTGAGAGACATTAGGTGCCTTTTGGCAAACTCCAACCAGGCTGTCATGTGCCTTTTACTGAGGAGTGGCATCTGTCTGGCCACTGTACCATAAAGGCCTGATTGGTGGAATTCTGCAGAGATAGTTGTCCTTCTGGAAGGTTGTCCCATCTCCACAGAAGAACTCTGGATGTCTGTCAGAGTGACCATTGGGATCTTGGTCACCTACCTGACCAATGCCCTTCTCCCCTGATTGCTCAGTTTGGCAGGGCAGCCAGCTCTAGGAAGAGTATTGGTGGTTCCAATCTCAAGGATGATCAATGGAAACAGGAAGCACCTGAGCTCAATTTCAAATCTCATAGCAAAGGGTCTGAATACTTATGTAAATAAGGTATTTCTGTTTTTAAAGTTTATTATTATTTATTATTACATTTTTTTTATATATATTTAATAAACGTGCAAACATTTCTAAAAACTTGTTTTTGCTTTGTCTTAATTGGATATTGTGATGTCATCATGGGGCATTGTGATGTCATCATGGGGTATTGTGATGTCATCATGGGGTATTGTGATGTCATCATGGGGTATTGTGATGTCATCATGGGGTATTGTGTAGATTGCTGAGGATTTTTATTTATTTGATTTAAAATATAGCTGTAATGCCAAATGTGGAAAAGTGATGGGGTCTGAATTCTTTCTGTAGGCACTGTATATTTTCCTTTCCTTTTTTGGATACTACATGATTCCATATGTGTTATTTCTTAGTTTTGATGTGGTCACTTTTATTGTACAATGTAGAAAATGGTGAAAATAAAGAAAAACCCTTGAATGAGTAGGTGTGTCCAAACTGTTAACTGGTTCTGTATGACAGAGCACAACAATAATAATTGTGATATTAAATGTCTATTTAATGTCAAAGGCAACCTCATGTGTTTTACACAGAGCGTTATTCCTCTGGAGGACTGACGCCTAATGTATGGAGCCTTGTGTAAGAGCTCTGAGGTCCCAAAATATGGATCTCTACAGTATTTCCTCAATGGAAAAACCTCAATCCATAGTGTTTTTACAGCTAAACTCTCTTGGTGATCACTGAGTGAAGCAGAACGCAAAACAAACCAATAACAGATAAAGAATGCTTATTCAGGATTTCTCCAAAGTGTTAGTTAGTTCTCTGTTTTGTTGTGAAAATTTCTTGTCGGTCGGTCAGATGCAGATTCCTGGAGTTACCAAATACTCCGGGTTCCATCCTTTCTACACAGGCACAGGCTTCAGGAAGCTAAGGATTGTGGGAAAACTTCTCCAAGACAAGTCTTTGGCATGACGAGTTAGCTGTATGTCAAAGAAAGGATCTTGGGATCTTTACAAGTGTCTCAAATATCACTGGATAATGAATACAATTGTTTACAAAAATCAATTAAAACCTAAATAAAAGATGGAGAATGAAATCAGTCTGTTGTGCTGCCCAGCAGAAGTCTCATCAGTCTCAGATCCACAAAGCTTCTCTGGAGACAGTTCTGTTTCTGTGTTGGAGTCCGTGGTAATCAATCAATCAATCAATGATATCTGTATCTGTGTAGCTCTGTAGCTTTGCTGTCTGTTAGTACCTGTTGTTGTTGTTGTTGTTGTTGTTGTTGTTGTTGTTGTTGTTCTTATTATTGTTGTTGTTGTTGTTGCTGTTGTTGTTGGAGTAGTTGTTGATGCTTGTTTTTTTTGTATCTTTTTAACTTTGACTTCATAATCTCTCTTTATTTTCTACTTAACGTTGTGTGAAACTTGAATTAAATGATCAATGTAGGATGTCCATTAACATGTGCAGAGAAATAGAAGACTCTCCTTAATTTCTTCCACAGGAATTAAACATTTACATCTGAGAGAGAGAGAGAGAGAGAGAGAGAGAGAGAGAGAGAGAGGAGAGAGAACAAACAGAGTTAGAAACTGAGGAACAGCATACACAATGAAATCATTTCAGCGTCTCTTGATAAAAACATCTGTCTGGAAGTTTGGATTCAAACTAACAGTGGTGTTCCAGAATGGACTTCAGACATTAGTAATCTACCTGTAGGCACCAGACAGGTCAGAATGGACCTCAGACATTAGTAATCTACCTGTAGGCACCAGACAGGTCAGAATGGACCTCAGACATTAGTAATCTACCTGTAGGCACCAGACAGGTCAGAATGGACCTCAGACATTAGTAATCTACCTGTAGGAACCAGACAGGTCAGAATGGACCCTCAGACATTAGTAATCTACCTGTAGGCACCAGACAGGTCAGAATGGACCTCAGACATTAGTAATCTACCTGTAGGCACCAGACAGGTCAGAATGGACTTCAGACATTAGTAATCTACCTGTAGGCACCAGACAGGTCAGAATGGACCTCAGACATTAGTAATCTACCTGTAGGCACCAGACAGGTCAGAATGGACCTCAGACATTAGTAATCTACCTGTAGGCACCAGACAGGTCAGAATGGACCTCAGACATTAGTAATCTACCTGTAGGCACCAGACAGGTCAGAATGGACCTCAGACATTAGTAATCTACCTGTAGGCACCAGACAGGTCAGAATGGACCTCAGACATTAGTAATCTACCTGTAGGAACCAGACAGGTCAGAATGGACCTCAGACATTAGTAATCTACCTGTAGGAACCAGACAGGTCAGAATGGACCTCAGACATTAGTAATCTACCTGTAGGCACCAGACAGGTCAGAATGGACCTCAGACATTAGTAATCTACCTGTAGGCACCAGACAGGTCAGAATGGACCTCAGACATTAGTAATCTACCTGTAGGAACCAGACAGGTCAGAATGGACCTCAGACATTAGTAATCTACCTGTAGGCACCAGACAGGTCAGAATGGACCCTCAGACATTAGTAATCTACCTGTAGGCACCAGCTTGGATAAAGTCAAGGACAGGATGTCTGCACTGGCAGACAGAGGCCCTACTCTCTCCTCTATACTCCATACTATCTCCTCCATACTATCTCCACTATATTATGTCCTCTACAATCTATACTATCTCCTCTATAGTCTATACTATATCCTCCATACTATCTCCTCTACAATCTATACTATCTCGTCCATACTATCTCCACTACATTATATCCTCTACAATCTATACTATCCCCTCTATATTCTATACTATCTCCTCCATACTATCTCCTCTACAATCTATACTATCTCCTCTATATTCTATACTATCTCCTCCATACTACCTCCACTATATTATCTTCTCTACAATCTATACTATCTCCTCTCTCCTCTATACTATCTCCACTATATTATCTCCCCTACAATCTATACTATCTCCTCTATGTTATATACTATCTCCTCTCTCCTCAATACTATCTCCTCCATACTATCTCCACTATATTATCTCCTCTCTCCTCTCCTCTTCACTATCTCCTCTCTCCTCTTCACTATCTCCTCTCTCCTCTCTCCTCTTTACTCTCTCCTCTCTCCTCTATACTCTCTCCTCTCTCCTCTACACTATGTCCTCTGTCCTCTCTACTATCTCCCCTCTTGTCTTTACGCTCTCCTCTCCCCTCTCCTCTTCACTATCTTCTCTCTCCTCTATACTATCTCCTCTCTACTCTTCACTATCTCCTCTCTCCTCTCTCCACTTTACTCTCTCCTCTCTCCTCTTCACTATCTCCTCTCTCCTCTATACTCTATACTATCTCCTCTCTCCACTTTACTATATCCTCTCTCCTCTATACTATCTCCTCTCTTCTCTTTACTATCTCCTATCTCCTCGATACTATCTCCTCTATCCTCTATACCATCTCCTCTCTCCTCTCTCCTCTATACTATCTCCTCTCTCCTCTATACTATCTCCTCTATCCTCTATACCATCTCCTCTCTCCTCTCTCCTCTATACTATCTCCTCTCTCCTCTATACTATCTCCTCTCTCCTCTATACTATCTCCTCTATCCTCTATACCATCTCCTCTCTCCTCTATACTATCTCCTCTCTCCTATCTCCTCTATACTATCTCCTCTCTCCTCTCTCCACTTTACTATCTCCTCTATACTATCTCATCTCTCCTCTCTACTCTCTCTTCTTCACTCTGTCCTACCTACTCTTTACTATCTCCTCTTTCTTCTCCCCTAACCTGGTGCTCTCTCCTCTCCTCTCCTCTCCTCTCCTCTCCTCTCCTCTCCCTACTTTCCGCTTTCCTTTCTCTTCTCTTCTCTGCCCTCTTTCCTATCTTCTCTCCTAACCGGGTGATATCTCTCCTCTCTCTTACTCCTCTCTCCTATCTTCTTTCTTCTCCCTCCTCTCTCCTATTGCCTCTCATCTCTCTCCTCTTTCCTTTCGCCTCTCTCCTCTATACTATCTCCTCTCTCCTCTCTCCTCCATCCTCTCTCCTCTCCTGTTGCTATCGCTCCTCTCTCTCCTCTCCAATCTCTCCGCTCTCTATTCTCTTCTCTCTCTCTTCTCCTCTTCCTCCTGTTCTGTTTGGTTCACAGTAATCTCATAACACGCATGTTAAGTGTTTTGGTTTCACCACATGAGGTCCAGCATTAGAGCCCCTGGCAGAAGACAGCAGTATAATGTATATTAGTTAGGATGTATACTCACCAAATTAGGGCCCCTAGCAGCAGATAGCAGGAGTACCAGAGGAGGGGTGAGAGGAGGGTTAAGGAAGCACCACCCACTGGGACGCCCGCCCTATGGGGCTCTGCTGAGGGAGGGGCTGCGGAAGGGGTGGTGTCTGGAAGACAGCCAATAAGACACAGCAAGTTAGAGACACAACCAATAAAAAGAACAGCAATCACACAGGTCCAATCAGAGGATGGTAGAAGGCTGCCAGGACATGTCAGAACACGTTGTAAGTGTTGAAGCAATGCAGTACATAATTGACCATGTATGCATTGTGTTATAGCCCATCCTCTAAGAGAACGCTGTAGGCTGTTTGAGAATCCTAACCTGTCTACGTTGTAGAAGCGAGGGAAATGGCTACAGTAGTATAACATCTCGGTACAGCATGTAGGCTTTGTGGTGCTCATGTGAATTCCCTTTCTTTTTTTCTGGCTGACTTCTCACTAGTCACATTACACCTGTCAACATGTTACTAGCAGGACGGATGAACATTCACTAGTTCATATCATCATCAACTGAGACCGAATGAATTGTAATCTGCAAGAACAATCAATTACACAATTTGTAGTGATGTCATATTCATGCCAATGGAAAGGATATGGTCACATTGTGATACTGTTTTCACACACACACACACACACACACACACACACACACACACACACACACACACACACACACACACACACACCAATACTTTATATGTGTATGTATAAAACCTGTGCCCGTGGATTTTTTTTTTTATGTGGTAATTGGACAGTGCAGTTAGATTAACAAGAAGTTAAGCTGTCAGCAGATATAAGACACTTATATGTACCTACATGTTTAACATGTTTATATAAATATTAGAATTTATTTGAATTGTGCGCCCTGCAGTTTCCCTGGAAGTTGTCCCGCTAGCAGGACCCCGATCCTTAACCTGTCTTGGGTAGGGGGCAGTATTTTTCATGTCCGGATGAAAAGCGTGCCCAAAGTAAACTGCCTGTTACTCAGGCTCAGATGCTAGGATATGCATAATTGGTAGATTTGGATAGAAAACACGCTAGTTTCTAAAACTGTTAAAATGATGTCTGTGAGTATAACAAAACTGATATGGCAGGCGAAACCCCGAGGGCAACCTACCCCCCCCCCCCCCCCAAGAAATTCAGCATAACAATGATTTCAATGGCTGTCACTTTTATTATAGGGCGAAATCCTCCCAGATTGCAGTTCCTAGGGCTTCCACTAGATGTCAACAGCCTTTAGAAAGAGTTTCATGTTGGTGTTTGGATAAATTAGACAGAAATTGTAGTTTTTTCTAGGTGGCTCCATTCTGGCTGTAGTGTTTCCAAGCTCTTGGAAGAGAGCGCATTCTTTGGTACTTTTCTCCGGTAAAGAACATAACGATTCTCCATCTCAAATTGTATTGTTTATTTACGTATTTGAGTACCTAAGGTTTGATTATAAACGTGGTTTGACTTGTTTGGAAAAGTTTATTAGTAACGTTTGGGTTTTATTTTGTATGCATTTTGATAGAAACTGGGTGGATTATTGACTGAAGAAGATCATCAAAGGTAAGGCATTTATTATATCGCTATTTCTGACTTTCGTGGTGCATCTGCCTGGTTGAAATATGTTTTTCATACTTTTGTATGTGGGGCGCTGTCCTCAGATAATCACATGGTTTGCTTTCGCCGTAAAGCCTTTTTGAAATCTTACACAGCGGCTGGATTAACAAAAAGTTAAGCTTTATTTTGATGTGTTACACTTGTGATTTTATGAAAGTTAAATATTTATAATTCTGTAGTTTGAGTTTCGCGCTCTGCAATTTCACCGGATGTTGGCCAGGTGGGACGTTACTGTTTCACCTGCCCATAAGAAGTTAAGAAGTTATGACACACATCAACATTCATCCCAGACACCCAGGAACCAATTTGCATACTGCCCCAACAGATCCATAAACGACGCAATCTCAGTTACACTCCACACTGCCTTCACCCACCTAGATAAGAGAGATACCTACGTGAGAATGCTGTTCATTGACCACAGCGCAGATTTCAAGCCAATGTCCCCTCCAAGTTCAGGACCCTGGGACTGAAAACTTACCTCTGCAACTGGATCCCAAACTTCCTGACAACCCCAGGTGGTGAGTGTAGGCAACAACACATCTGCCGTGCTGACATCTCAAAACAGGTGCCCCACATGGGTATGTGCTTTGCACCCTCCTGTACTCCCTGTTCACCCACGACTCCAACACCATCATCAAGTTTGCTGACGAGGTGTAAAACATTAAATAGTGGCTGCTTCGGGGAGAGTTTTGAACTGTCAAGAGGAGTTAACCTGTTGAGTGTAGGGGGCAGTATTTTGATGTTTGGATGAAAAATGTACCCAAATGAAACTACCTATTTCTCAGGCCCAGAATCTAGAATATGCATATAATTGTCAGATTAGGATAGAAAACACTCTAAAGTTTCCAAAACTGTCAAAAATATTGTCTGTGAGTATAACAGAACTGATACTGCAGGCGAAAACCTGAGGAAAATCCAACCAGGAAGTGCTGTTTTTCCTGAAACCTCTCTGTTCCATTGCCTGCCTTCACTACATTTAAAGGAATATCAACCAGATTCCCTTTTCCTATGGCTTCCACATGTTGTGAACTGTCTTTAGACATAGTTTCAGGCTTTTATTTTAAAAAAATGAGTGAGAAAGATCACATTGCGTCATTGTATGGCTGGGTGCTAGCAGAGTTTTGCATGCGCAACAGTTTGGAGCAGACATTTCTCTCTCTCTCCTATTGAAGAAGCTACAGTCAGGTTGAAATATTATGGATTACATATTGTAAAAACAACCTGAGGGTTGATTATAAAAAATGTTTGACATGTTTCTACGAACTCTACGGATTCTATTTGGAATTTTTGTCTGCCCGGTTGTGACCGCTCGAGCCTGTGGATTTCTGAACATAACACGCCAACCAAATGGAGGTATTTTGGATATAAAAATAAAAATAATCTTTATGGAACAAATATTATTTTGTTTGCACTATCTTTATAGTGCAAACATCCGAAGATCATCAAAGGTAAGCAATTAATTTGATTGCTTTTCTGACTTTCGTGACCAATATACTTGGCTGCTAGGTGTTTGTAATATTTTGTCTACTGAGAGAGATGTTCTTACATAATTGCTTGTTATGCTTTCGCCGAATAGCTTTATTGAAATCTGACACGCCAGGTGGATTAACAACAAGCTAAACTGTGTTTTGCTATATTGCACTTGTGATTTCATGAAATTAAATATTTTTAGTAATTTAATTTGAATTTGGCGCTCTGCAATTCAGCGGATGTTGATGAAACTGATCCCGCTAACGGGACGGGTGCATCAAGAAGTTTATTTCTAAATCGTAATTATTTTGCCACTATGGCCTATTTATTGCCTTACCTCCCTAATCTTACTACATTTACAAACACTGTATATAGATTTTTATTTTGTGTTATTGACTGTACGTTTGCTTATTCCATGTGTAACTCTGTGTTGTTGTTTTTGTCACACTGCTTTGCTTTATCTTGGCCAGGTCACAGTTGTAAATGAGATCTTGTTCTCAACTTGCCTACCTGGTAAAATGAAGGTGAAATAAAGTTAAAATAAAAAATTAATACTACCAGCTACACTGAGATACAGCCAGCTACACTGAGATACAGCCAGCTGCACTGAGATGAAACAAGCTACACTAAGATACAGCCAGCTACAGAGAGATTCAGCCAGCTACACTGAGATACAGCCAGCTACACTGAGGTGAAACCAGCTACACTGAGATACAGCCAGCTACAATGAGATACAGCCAGCTACACTGAGATACAGCCAGCTACACTGAGATACAGCCAGTTACACTGAGATGAAACCAGCTACACTGAGATACAGCCAGCTACACTGAGATACAGCCAGCTACACTGAGCTACACTGAGATACTTGCTTCATCTGCACTTCTATCACTCCAGTGTTAATTTGTTAAATTTGCTAAATACTATGGCCTATTTATTGCCTAACCTCCTTACCCTAACCCTAACCCTAACCTCCTAACCTCCTAACCCTAACCCTAACCCTAACCTCCTAACCCTAACCTCCTAACCCTAACCTCCTAACCTCCTAACCTCCTAACCCTAACCCTAACCCTAACCTCCTAACCTCCTAACCCTAACCTCCTAACCTCCTAACCCTAACCTCCTAACCTCCTTACCCTAACCTCCTAACCCTAACCTCCTAACCCTAACCTCCTAACCTCCTAACCCTAACCTCCTAACCCTAACCTCCTAACCTCCTAACCCTAACCTCCTAACCCTAACCTCCTAACCTCCTAACCCTAACCTCCTAACCTCCTAACCCTAACCTCCTAACCTCCTAACCTCCTAACCTCCTAACCCTAACCTCCTAACCTCCTAACCTCCTAACCTCCTAACCCTAACCTCCTAACCTCCTAACCTCCTAACCCCTAACCCTAACCTCCTAACCTCCTAACCTCCTAACCTCCTAACCTCCTAACCCTAACCTCCTAACCCTAACCTCCTAACCTCCTAACCCTAACCTCCTAACCCTAACCTCCTAACCTCCTAACCCTAACCTCCTAACCTCCTAACCTCCTAACCCTAACCTCCTAACCTCCTAACCTCCTAACCCTAACCTCCTAACCCTAACCTCCTAACCCTAACCTCCTAACCCTAACCTCCTAACCTCCTAACCCTAACCTCCTAACCTCCTAACCCTAACCTCCTAACCCTAACCTCCTAACCCTAACCTCCTAACCTCCTAACCCTAACCTCCTAACCCTAACCTCCTAACCCTAACCTCCTAACCTCCTAACCTCCTAACCCTAACCTCCTAACCTCCTAACCTCCTAACCCTAACCTCCTAACCCTAACCTCCTAACCTCCTAACCTCCTAACCCTAACCTCCTAACCTCCTAACCTCCTAACCCTAACCTCCTAACCTCCTAACCTCCTAACCCTAACCTCCTAACCTCCTAACCTCCTAACCCTAACCTCCTAACCCTAACCTCCTAACCTCCTAACCTCCTAACCTCCTAACCTCCTAACCCTAACCTCCTAACCTCCTAACCTCCTAACCTCCTAACCCTAACCTCCTCACCCCATTTGCACACACTGTATTTAGATTTTTCTATTGTGTTATTGAATGTACGTTTGTTTATGTGTAACTCTGGGTTGTTGTTTTTGTTGCACTGCTTTGCTTTATCTTGGCCAGGTCGCAGTTGTAAATGAGAACTAGGTGAGAAAGGTGAAATGAGAAAGGTAAAATAAAAACAAATAAAAGAATAAAAGAATCTCAAATATAAAGTATATTTTGAGTTGTTTAACACTTTTTTGGTTACTACATTATTCCATTATTTATTTCATAGTTTTGATGTCTTCACTATTATTCTACGATGTAGAAAATAGTAAAAATAAAGAAAAACCCTGGAATGAGTAGGTGTGTCCAAACTGTTGACTGGTGTTGTATATGTGAACAGTGTGTGTATTGGTGTGTGCCTGTACGTGTGTGTGTGTTAGTGTGTGTGTGTAAGGAAGAAGTTGCAGTACATCGGATGTCCAGCAGGGAGCAGTAGAGAACTGAACTGGATCTCCATTGTTAGAGAATTTCAAAATCCCATTAGAATCAACCCAGTAGCCTAAAGGACATACCCAAATCTAACTGCCCTGAAGCAAGGATATGCATATTATTGGTACCATTTGAAACACTTTGAAGTTTGTGGAAATGTGAATTGAATTTAGGAGAATTTAACAAAATAGATCTGGTAGAAGAAAATACACAAAAAAAAACAGTGTTTTCTTACCGCCATCTTTGAAATGGAAGAGAAAGTTATAGCCATTACTCTGGCTGTAATTCTGATAGTGTCCACAAGATGGCAGCAGTGTATGTGCAAAATGTCAGATGGATAACTTGGAGTATAACTGATTCTCAAGACTTTTAGTGTGAAGTCACCAAGGTACATTTGGGCAAATCGTGAAAAAGACAGTCGTCATATTCAATTTGTTTGCAAGAATATCGTCATATTTGTATACTTGGACTTTGATTTAGCTTTTCCAAGTATTAGTAGCCATATTATAAGTTCAACATTTCCAAAACACCAGTTTTCATAACTTCATAACTCTGAACAGCCTTATAATTTTTTGTCCAAAATGAAAAGCCATGCAGTCGTACAAGGTTAGTACCTACATTTTACGATATATACATGGTTTCCGAATACTCCCGTAAAGCCCTGCTCATTTGCCATCTAGCTAGTTTTGTTTGACCCGATTGGTGCTCATTTGACAAAGACACTGTTGTTCAAGTGATGGCTGCCCGCGTCATCGGAGTGCCATGAAGGCGTCGCTCTCTGACCAAATATGGTGTCCTATAGGATATACTACACCCCTAATGAAATAGTGGAGTCTTGTTACCTTCTAGGATCTCTGAGGAATAGATACGAATGTGATTTGACTCCTTCAAACAACATTTAGGGTGAGATTTCCACAGATTCCTTTCTTTGCAAATTGAGTGGAAATACAACATTGATCATGCATGCTATATGGACCTTTTTAGTATATGAAAAATTATTTTATCTAACAAAACGACACTTCATGTTATCTCTGGGACCCGTTGGATTATAAATCAGAGCAAGATTTAAGAATGTAATTACACATTTCACCTTCAGAGGTGAATTTATGAAATCTATCGCATTGGAAAAAGTGTTTTGTTGTTAGGAGCTCACCTCAAACAATACTATGGCATTTTTTCACAGTAATAGCTACTGTAAATTGGACAGTGCAGCTGATATAATACACTTTGGAATGGAGTCTGAACCTGTTTCTCTCCGTACCTGTCTCTCTTTGCACCTGTCTCTGTCTGTACCGGTCTGTCTGCACCTGTTGCTGTCCCTATGGGTCCTGGTCAAATGTACTGCACTTAGGGTTAGTGTTAGGGTAGATGTAGGGTTAGGGGTCAGGGGTTAGGGTTAGCATTGAGTAGGTACCGAGGAGGGGCTCCTGCTCGGTGGTGGAGGGGATCTGTTTGGGTTAGGGTTGGGGTCAGGGTTGGGGTCAGGGTTGGGGTACATACCGAGGAACAGCTCCTGCTTGGTGGTGGAGGGGATCTGTTGGGGTTAGGGTTTGGGTTAGGTTTGGGGTTAGGCTTCAGGTACGTACCGAGGAGCGGTTCCTGCTCGGTGGTGGAGGGGATCTGTTTGGGTTCATCAATCCAGGGGGTGGCGTGCACCGCGACGCTCCAGTCACTCCAGGTGCCGATCTCCATGTCCTTAGCCGCCACCTGGATGATGTACTCCTTCCCTGCGTACGCATCAGTTATGGTGTGGGCCGTACTGTCTGACAACTCCACCTGAAACACACCAATCAGAGAGAAGCACCATCCGTTATGGTGTGGGCCGTACTGTCTGACAACTCCACCTGAAACACACCAATCAGAGAGAAGCACCATCCGTTATGGTGTGGGCCGTACTGTCTGACAACTCCACCTGAAACACACCAATCAGAGAGAAGCACCATCCGTTATGATGTGGGCCGTACTGTCTGACAACTCCACCTGAAACACACCAATCAGAGAGAAGCACCAAAATGGATGCCCTTTAATTAAAAGCATCTAGTTAATCAGAGAGAATCTACAGTACCTCTCATTGTCTACTGGGGTGTCACTTCCTTTAGACAATCCAGTCATCACTGTCTGTGATAACCCTTTTTCAAAGCTCCTTTTACACTGAGAGAAAGCTCCTATTACAATGAGAAAAAGCTCATATTGCATTGAAAAAGCTTCTATAACACTGAGAGAAAGCTCCTAGTACACTGAGAGAAAGCTCCTATTACATTGAGAAAGTGCTTTCTAAACTGAGAGAAAGCTCCTATAATACTGAGAGAAAGCGCTTTCTAAACTGAGAGAAAGATCCTATAACACTGAGAGAAAGCTCCTATTACATTGAGAAAGCTCCTATAACACTGAGAGAAAGCTCTTTCTAAACTGAGAACGATCCTATAACACTGAGAGCAAGCTCCTAATACTCTGAGAGAAAGATCCTATAACACTGAGAGAAAGCTCCTATAACACTGAGAGAAAGCTCCTATTACATTGAGAAAGCTCCTTTAACACTGAGAGAATGCTCCTAGTAAACTGAGAGAAAGCTCTTTCTAAACTGTGAACAATCCTATAACACTGAGAGAAAGCTCTTTATAACCTGAGAGAAAGCTCATATTACACTGAGAGAAAGCTCTTTATAAACTGAGAGGAAGCTCATATTACACTGAGAGAAAGCTCTTTATAAACTGAGAGGAAGCTCATATTACACTGAGAGAAAGCTCTTTATAAACTGAGAGAATGATCATATTCCACTGAGAGAAAGCTCTGTATAAACTGAGTGAAATATCCTATTACACTGAGAGAGAGTTCCTATTACATTAAGAAAGCTCCTATTACACTGAAAGAAAGCTCACATTACACTGAGAGATAGTTCCTATTACTTTCTGAAAACTCCTATAACACTGAGAGAAAGCTCATATTACACTGAAAGAAAGCTCACATTACACTGAGAGATAGTTCCTATTACTTTCTGAAAACTCCTATAACACTGAGAGAAAGCTCCTATTACATTAAGAAAGCTCCTATAACACTGAGCGAAAGCTCCTATAACACTGAGAGAAAGCTCCTATTACTCTGAGAGAAATCTCCTATAACACTGAGAGAAAGCTCCTATTACACTGAGGGAAACCTCCTATAACACTGAGAGAAAATTCCTATCACAATGAGAAATCTCCTACAACAAAGATTTAATGCTCCTATTTTACGGAGAGAAAGCTAATTGTACACTGAGAGACAGATACTATTACACTGAGATAAAGCTCTTTGTAAACTGAGAGAAAGCTCCTATTACTCTGAGATAAAGCTCCTATAACTGTGAGAGAAAGCTCCTATTACACTGAGAGGGCGTTCCTATTACTTTCTGAAAACTCCTATAACACTGAGAGAAAGCTCCTACAACACCGAGTGAACGCTCCTGTTACACTTGAAGAAAGCTCCTATTACACTGAGAGATAGTTCCTATTACTTTCTGAAAACTCCTATAACACTGAGCGAAAGCTCCTATTACATTAAGAAAGCTCCTATTACACTGAGAGAAAGCTCCTATAACACAGAGAGAAAGCTCCTATTACACTGAGAGAACACTCCTATAACACTGAAAGAAAGCTCTTATAACACTGAGAGAAAGCTCCTATAACACTGAGCAAAAGCTCCTATTACACTGATAGAAAGCTCCTATTACACTGAGAGACAGATCCTATTACACTGAGAGAAAGCTAATATTACATTGAGAGAAAGCTCCTATTACATTGAGAAAGCTCTTATTACATTGAGAAAGCTCCTATAGCAATGAGAGAAAGCTCCTTTCACACTGAGATAAATTTCCTATCACAATGAGAAATCTCCTACAACGAAGATTGAAAGCTCCTATTTTACGGAGAGAAAGCTAATTGTACACTGAGAGAAAGCTCCTATTACTCTGAGAGAAAGCTCCTATAACACTAAGAGAAAACTCCTATAACACTGAGAGAGAGTTCCTATTAAATTGAGAAAGCTCCTATTACACTGAGAGAAAGCTCCCATTGCTTTCAAGAAAGCTCATATAACACTGAGAGAAAGCTCCTTTAACACTGTTAGAAAGCTCCTATAATTTTGAGAATGCTCCTATTTTATGGAGAGAAAGCTAATTGTACAATGAGAGACAAATACTATTACACTGAGAGAAAGCTCTTTGTAAACTGAGTGAAAGCTCCTATAACCGTGCTTCTACACCTGCATTGCTTGCTGTTTGGGGTTTTAGGCTGGGTTTCTGTACAGCACTTTGAGATATCAGCTGATGTACGAAGGGCTATATAAATAAATTTGATTTAATTTGATTTGATAACACTGAGAGAAAGCTCCTATTACACAGAGAGAAAGCTCCTATAACACTGAGAGAAATCTCCTATTACACTAAGAATAAGATCCTATAAGACTAAGAGAACGTTCCAATTACACTGAGAGAAACTCATATAACACTGAGAGAAAGCTCCTATAACACTGAGAAAAAGCTCCTTTAACACTGAGAAAGCTCATATTATATTGAGAAATCTCCAACTACATTGAGAAAGCTTTTAAAACACTGAGAGAAAGCTCTTGTTACATTGAGAAAGCTCCTATAACACTGAAAGAAAGCTCTTGTAACATTGAAAAAGCTCCTATTACACCGAGGGAAAGGTCCTATTACTTTGAGAAAGCTCCTATAACGCTGATAGAAAGCTCCTATCTCGCTGAGAGAAAGCTCTTCAGAGAACAACACGGTTTTACATCCATGTGTCCTCTCAGAGACATCCCCCAACATCCCCTGTGTCCTCTCAGTGATACCCCCAACACCTCAATGTCTCTTCTCACCACCACCTCTCAGAGATAACCCCCAACACCCCTGTGTCCTCTCAGAGATATCCCCAACCCCCTCTGTGTCCTCTCAGAGATATCCCCCAACTCCCTTTGTGTCCTCTCAGAGATTCCCCCCAACACCCCCTGTGTCCTCTCAGAGATTCCCCCCAACACCCCCTGTGTCCTCTCAGAGATACCCCCCAACACCCCCTGTGTCCTCTCAGAGACACCCCCCAACACCCCCTGTGTACTCTCAGAGACACCCCCCAACACTTTGGTGAATGGAGAATAATGATCAAATACAGCTTTGTTTGGCTCCTACATTTACATTTTAATGGAACTGTCTTCTTCGTAATTGGTCGTGAGTGTTGCTCACATCCCCTGAGACTGGCAGTCTCAGAGCCAAAAAGAGAGAGGGCTTTCATTTCAATTCAACCATGCCTGCATCCCAAATGCCTTTACAGTATTGTACACTACTTCTAACCATAGGCCCGTTTCATATCCACCATATCTATCACCCTATATTCTAACCACAGATACAATACCATATATAACACCATATCATTATAACCATAGAGACAATACTATATATACCTTCATTATAACCATATATATAACCATATAACCACATTATAACCATGTATTGTCTCTATAATCATAGAGACAATACTATATATAACACCATATCATTATAACCACAGAGACAATACCAGTATAGAAAACTACCTATACTCTACCTAAACTAACTATACTCTACCTAAACTACCAATACTCTACCTAAACTACCAATACTCTACCTAAACTCCCTATCCTCTGCCTCAACTCCCTATGCTCTGCCTCAACTCCCTATGCTCTGCCTCAACTCCCTAAACTCTGCCTCAACTCCCTATACTCTGCCTCAACTCCCTATACTCTGCATCAACTCCCTATACTCTGCCTCAACTCCCTATACTCTGCCTCAACTCCCTATACTCTGCCTCAACTCCATGCACTCTACCTAAACTACCTATACTCTGCCTCAACTCCCTATGCTCTGCCTAAACTACCTAAACTCTACCTAAACTCTATATAAACTACCTAAACTCTACCTAAACTACCTATACTCTACCTAAACTCTATCTAAACTACCTAAACTCTACCTAAACTACCTAAACTCTATCTAAACTGCCTCAACTCCCTATGCTCTACCAACTACATGCACAGTGCCTTGCAAAAGTATTTATCCCCCTTGGCGTTTTTCCTATTTTGTTGTATTACAACCTGAAATTGATATTTATCTGGCTTTCATGTAATGGACATAGATAAAATTGTCCAAATTGGTGAAATGAAATGAAAAAAAGTACTGTTTAAAAAAACTTCCCCAAAATAAAAAACTGAGAAGTGGTCCGTGTTTTCACCCCCTTTACTATGAAGCCCCTAAATAAGATCTGGTGCAACCAATTATCTTCATAAGTCACATCATTTGTTAGATTGCACACAGGTGGACTTTATTTAAGTGTCACATGATCTCAGTATATATATACCTGTTCTGAAAGGCCCCAGAGTCTGCAACACCACTAAGTAAGGGGCACCACCAAGCAAGCGGCACCATGAAGACCAAGGAGCTCTACAAACAGGTCAGGGACAAAGTTGTGGAGAAGTACAGATCAGGGTTGGGTTATAAAAACATATATGAAACTTTGAACATCCCACGGAGCACCATTAAATCCATTATTAAAAAATGGAAAGAACATGGCACCACAACAAACCTGCCAAGAGAGGGCCGACCACCAACACTCACAGGCAGGGAAGGAGGGCAACAAAGAGACCAAAGATAACCCTGAATTAGCTGCAAAGCTCCACAGCAGAGATTGGAGTATCTGTCCATAGGACCACTTTGAGCTGTATACTCCATAGAGCTGGGCTTTACGGAAGAGTGGCCAGAGAAAAACCATTGTGGCCAGAAACAAATAAGCAAACACATTTGGTGTTCGCCAAAAGGCGTGTGGGAGACTCCCCAAACATATGGAAGAAGGTACTCTGGTCAGATTAGACTAAAATGGAGCTTTTTGTCCATCAAGGAAAATGCTATGTCTGGCACAAACCCAACACCTCTCATCATCCTGAGAACACCATCTCCACAGTGAAGCATGGTGGTGGCAGCATCATGTGTGGGGATGTTTTTCATCGTCAGGGACTGGGAAACTGGTCAGAATTGAAGGAATGATGGATGGCGTGAAATACAGGGAAATGTTTCAGACTTCCAGAGATTTGAGACTGGGCCGGAGGTTCACCTTCCAGCAGGACAATGACCCTAAGCATACTGCTAATGCAACACTTGAGTGGTTTAAGGGGAAACATTTAAATGTCTTGGAATGGCCTAGTCAAATCCCAGGCCTCAATCCATTTGAGAATCTGGGTTATGACTTAAAGATTGCTGTACACCAGCGGAACCAATCAAACTTGAAGGAGCTGGAGCAGTTTTGCTTTGAAGAATGGGCAAAAACCCCAGTGGCTAGATGTGCCAAGCTTATAGAGACATACCCCAAGAGACTTGCAGCTGTAATTGCTGCAAAAGGTGGCTCTACAAAGTATTGACTTGGAGGGTGAATAGTTATGCACACTCAAGTTTTCTGTTTTTTGGTCTTATTTCTTGTTTGGTTCACAATAAAAACTGTTTTGCATCTTCAAAGTGGTAGGCATGTTGTGTAAATCAAATGATACAAACCCCCCCAAAAATCTATTTTAATTCCAGGTTGTAAGGCAACAAAATAGGAAAAATACCAAGGGGTGAATACAATCACAAGCCATTATACTCCACCTAAACTACCTATACTCTCCCTAAACTACCTATACTCTCCCTAAACTACCTATACTCTCTCTAAACTACCTATACTCTCCCTAAACTACCTATACTCTCCCTAAACTACCTATACTCTCCCTAAACTACCTATACTCTCCCTAAACTACCTATACTCTCCCTAAACTACCTATACTCTCCCTATACTCCACCTAAACTACCTATACTCTCCCTAAACTACCTATACTCTCCCTAAACTACCTTTACTCTCCCTATACTCTCCCTAAACTACCTATACTCTCCCTATACTCCACCTAAACTACCTATACTCTCCCTATACTCTCCCTAAACTACCAATACTCTCCCTATACTCCACCTAAACTACCTATACTCTCCCTATACTCTCCCTAAACTACCTATACTCTCCCTATACTCCACCTAAACTACCTATACTCTCCCTATACTCCACCTAAACTACCTATACTCTCCCTAAACTACCTAAACTACCTATACTCTCCCTATACTACCTATACTCTCCCTAAACTACCTATACTCTCCCTATACTACCTATACTCTCCCTAAACTACCTAAACTACCTATACTCTCCCTATACTACCTATACTCTCCCTAAACTACCTATACTCTACCTAAACTACCTATACTATCCCTAAACTACCTATACTCTCCCTAAACTACCTATACTCTCCCTAAACTACCTACACTCTCCCTAAACTACCTATACTCTCCCTAAACTACCTATACTCTCCCTAAACTACCTATACTCTCTCTAAACTACCTATACTCTCCCTATACTCTCCCTAAACTACCAATACTCTCCCTATACTCTCCCTAAACTACCTATACTCTCCCTAAACTACCTATACTCTCCCTATACTACCTATACTCTCCCTAAACTACCTATACTCTCCCTAAACTACCTATATGCCCCCTAAACTACCTATACTCTCCCTATACTCTCCCTAAACTACCAATACTCTCCCTATACTCCACCTAAACTACCTATACTCTCCCTATACTCCACCTAAACTACCTATACTCTCCCTATACTCCACCGAAACTACCTATACTCTCCCTATACTCCACCGAAACTATCTATACTCTCCCTAAATTAAATAAACTACCTATACCTAATACATGAACTACCCTCGAAGTCAGGACTATGGGTTCGATTCCTGGGGCCACCCATATGTAAAATGCATGACTGATGACTCGCTCGTAAGTCGCTTTGGATCAAATCCTCTGCTAAAATCACATGTATAAAGTCTACTGCCCCAGTGAAGACAGACAAAGACGTGGCTATTATATTTAATGTAATAATGTCTGTCCAAACACAGCTAGAGATTCGAGATAGAGCAGCATTAAATTAAGACAGACAGATAAGTGGCTATTATATTTCATGTAATAATGTCTGTATAATAATCAAATGCCTGGTCAAACTCTGTGCTCGTGATTCAACACTGACCAGCAGCAAATCAGGATACTTCCAATACTTGGGCCGAGTACAGGACCATGGGAAGCAAAAGTGCACTATGAAGGGAGCATGGTTCCATTTAGGCCTATGTATTAATCACTTACAATGTGTTGCAGTTCAAAGTTCCAACTACACACAGTTCCAACTACACACAGACAACTGAACATCTAAACACCTGACCCCTGAACACCTAAACACCTGAACAGCTGAACAGCTAAACAGCTGAACAGCTAAACATATGAACCCCTGAACACCTGGACACCTGAACACCTGAACACCTGAACACCTGAACACCTGAACACCTGAATAGCTGAACCCCTGAACAGCTGAACACCTGAACAGCTGAACCCCTGAACAGCTGAACACCTGAACAGTTGAACACATGAACCCCTGAACATCTATCTCCTCTAGTCTGCTGTGAGGAGGGAAGTGTCTGGTTGTTGGAGGGAGAGAGAGAGAGATACAAATTGTATCTAGTCACCGTTGCCCTAGAACAAACAAAACACTAGACACACCTCGACCCTAAACATCAGCTCC
The DNA here is from genome assembly GCF_045791955.1 of Oncorhynchus clarkii lewisi. Lineage (NCBI taxonomy): Eukaryota > Metazoa > Chordata > Actinopteri > Salmoniformes > Salmonidae > Oncorhynchus > Oncorhynchus clarkii. Next base: position 1,893,159 of record NC_092158.1, on the reverse strand, counting down.
ACAGGTATATTCCACAAAGCTATGAACGAGATGAGAGACAAGGCAAGAAGGGCCTTCTACACCATCAAAAGGAACATAAAATGTGACATCCCATTTATGATCTAACAATACTATAAGCAGGTATAGGACCCATTTCACTCTATGGTTGTGAGGTCTGGGGTCCACTTTGGGAGAAACACCTAATTGAAACTATACATGCAGAATTCATATGTATTATGTGTATTTTGCCAAACCCCAAATAATGCATGCAGAGGAGAATTAGGCCGATACCCGCTAATTATCAAAATCCAGAAAAGAGCCGTTAAATTCTACAACCACCTAAAAGGAAGCGATTCTCAGAACCTTCCATAACAAAGCCATCACCTACAGAGAGATGAACCTGGAGAAGAGTCCCCTAAGCAAGCTGGTCCTGGGGCTCTGTTCACAAACACAACCCACAGAGCCCCAGGACAGCAGCACAATTAGACCCAACCAAATCATGAGAAAACAAAAGGATGATTACTTGACACATTGGAAAGAATTAACTGAGCAAACTAGAATGCTAATTGGCCCTAAATAGAGAGTACACAGTGGCAGAATACCTGTCTCTCAAGAGAAGTGAGGTGGAAACTGAGGGCAACCAGTGAAGAACAAACTCCATTGTAAATACAACTCATAAATACGTTTATTTATTTTCCTTTTGTACTTGAACTATTTGTACATCGTTACAACACTGTATATATACATCATATGAAATGTGTAATGTTTTTATTCCTTTGGAACTTTTGTGAGTATAATGTTTACTGTTAATTTTTCATTGTTTATAATTCACTTTTGTTTTGATCTATTTCACTTGCTTTGGCAATGTAAACATCTGTTTCCCATGCCAATAATGTCCTTAAATTGAATTGAATTGAGAGAGACAGAGGGGGAAGGGCAAGACCAGAGGGAGAGGAAAGTGACCAGAGAAAGTTGGACATTGTTCAGAGATTACATAACGAAAGAGAGAGAAAGGAGAGTGACACCCCAGCCTGACTTCAGTCTTTTGGTATGTAAATCAAAGCTTTGAAGCAACAGCATTCTTTTATCTGAAACCAAAATTCCTGGGCTTCTATCTCTGTGTCACGTATCTAGGGCCAGGTCGGAAGAGTATCCCCAACATGCTGCTACCCACACAGAGAAACACACACAAACATTCACACACAGAGAAACATACACACACACACACACACACACACACACACACACACACACACACACACACACACACACACACACAGAAACACACACACACAGAAACACACACAAACATTCACACACAGAGAAACATACACACACACACACACACACACACACACAGAAACACACACACACACACACACACACAGAAACACACACACACACACACACACACACACATACACACAGAGAAACACACACACACACACATTCACACACAGAGAAACATACACACACACACACACACAGAGAAACACACACACACATTCACACGCAGAGAAACATACACACACACACAGAAACACACACACAGAGAAACACACACACACATTCACACACAGAGAAACATACACACACACAGAAGCACACACACACACATACACACACACACACACACACACAAATACACACACACACACACACACACACACACACACACACACACACACAGAGAGAGAGAGAAACAGAGAAACACACACAGAGAGAAACACATACAATTTGGACATTTAGCAGACACCCTCATTCAGAAACACACACAACCCTATTCCATCGTCACGCATAAACACACATAGCAGATTGTGTGTGTGTGTGTGTGTGTGTGTGTTTGTGTGTGTGTATGTGTGTGTTTGTGTGTGTGTATGTGTGTGTTTGACCCTGTGAATCCCTGCGCTCTAGATTTAATCTCAGCCAGTCTCATTTCCTGTAAAGTAGATGTGACACCCTGGCCATGCATGACGCTGGACCCTAATTGACTGAGTCCGACCTATCACTGCAGCTACAGCTTCTCATCTGCCTGAATCCGAAGAGTGAAACACTAACCAACGGGAGAAGAGAGAGATTCCAACGGGAGGAGAGGGAGATTGGAGAGAGATTCCAACAGGAGGAGAGAGAGATTCCAACAGGAGGAGAGGGAGATTCTAAAGGGAGGAGAGGGAGATTCTAATGGGAGGAAAGGGAGATTTTAACGGGAGGAGAGGGAGATTCCAACGGGAGGAGAGGGAGATTCCAACGGGAGGGGGATGAGAGAGAGATTCTAGCGGGAGGGGGATGAGAGAGAGAGATTCCCAGTGTTCCATCTTCCAGCCTTCAGACTGTGTGTCTGACTCTTCACTGCTGGGAGGAGAGTGGCTGGGGGTGAAATGGAAGCTGTCAATCCGACTAATGAGACACCCCCCTCTAACCACATTCCAGAAGGATATTTGTAAGGCTGAGCTTTTCATTATTCCGGCCATCAGCATTCACAGATAGACATTTTGCCTATGATGCTAACAAAATTGTACCTTTACAGAGGAGCAAGTGGTTAGTATGTTGCCAAGGTGATCACGTGTGCTTGCAAAGCAAACGGTCATTAGTTTCAGTCGTTTTACAGACAGGGCCTGAAAAGTAGGCCAAACTGTTAAGCTATTGTGGTGATGCCTGTCATACAGGCTACGTACGATTGTAGTTTCAATCTCCAACCACCAAGTAACCACTGTGTTATAGTACAGTAGTACCTTCCCTTTACCACTGTGTTATAGTACAGTAGTACCTTCCCTTTAACACTGTGTTATAGTACAGTAATACCTTCCCTTTAACACTGTGTTATAGTACAGTAGTACCTTCCCTTTAACACTGTGTTATAGTACAGTAGTACCTTCCCTTTACCACTGTGTTATAGTACAGTACTACCTTCCCTTTAACACTGTGTTATAGTACAGTAGTACCTTCACTTAACACTGTGTTATAGTACAGTAATACCTTCCCTTTAACACTGTGTTATAGTACAGTAGTACCTTCCCTTTAACACTGTGTTATAGTACAGTAGTACCTTCCCTTTAACACTGTGTTATAGTACAGTAGTACCTTCCCTTTAACACTGTGTTATAGTACAGTAGTACCTTCACTTTACCACTACTAGAGAACAGTAGTACCTTCACTTTAACACTGTGTTATAGTACAGTAGTACCTTCACTTTACCACTACTAGAGAACAGTAGTACCTTCACTTTACCACTACTAGAGAACAGTAGTACCTTCACTTTACCACTACTAGAGAACAGTAATACCTTCACTTTAACACTGTGTTATAGTACAGTAGTACCTTCATTTTAACACTACTAGAGAACAGTAATACCTTCACTTTAACACTGTGTTATAGTAAAGTAGTACCTTCACTTTACCACTACTAGAGAACAGTAGTACCTTCACTTTAACACTGTGTTATAGTACAGTAGTACCTTCGCTTTAACACTGTGTTATAGTACAGTAGTACCTTCCCTTAACACTGTGTTATAGTACAGTAGTACCTTCACTTTACCACTACTAGAGAACAGTAGTACCTTCACTTTAACACTGTGTTATAGTACAGTAATACCTTCACTTTACCACTGTGTTATAGTACAGTAGTACCTTCACTTTACCACTACTAGAGAACAGTAATACCTTCACTTTAACACTGTGTTATAGTACAGTAGTACCTTCACTTTACCACTACTAGAGAACAGTAGTACCTTCACTTTACCACTACTAGAGAACAGTAGTACCTTCACTTTACCACTACTAGAGAACAGTAGTACCTTCACTTTACCACTACTAGAGAACAGTAATCCCTTCACTTTACCACTACTAGAGAACAGTAGTACCTTCACTTTAACATTGTGTTATAGTACAGTATACCTTCACTTTAACACTACTAGAGAACAGTAGTACCTTCACTTTACCACTACTAGAAAACAGTAGTACTTTCACTTTACCACTACTAGAGAACAGTAGTACCTTAATTTGAACACTACTAGAAAACAGTAGTACCTTCACTTTACCACTACTAGAGAACAGTAGTACCTTCACTTTAACACTGTGTTATAGTACAGTAGTACCTTCGCTTTAACACTGTGTTATAGTACAGTAGTACCTTCCCTTAACACTGTGTTATAGTACAGAAGTACCTTCACTTTACCACTACTAGAGAACAGTAATACCTTCACTTTAACATTACTAGAGAACAGTAATACCTTCACTTTACCACTACTAGAGAACAGTAATACCTTCACTTTACCACTACTAGAGAACAGTAGTACCTTCACTTTAACACTGTGTTATAGTACAGTAGTACCTTCGCTTTAACACTGTGTTATAGTACAGTAGTACCTTCACTTTACCACTGTGTTATAGTACAGTAGTACCTTCACTTCTACTAGAGAACAGTAGTACCTTCACTTTACCACTACTAGAAAACAGTAATACCTTCCCTTTAACACTGTGTTATAGTACAGTAGTACCTTCTCTTTAACACTGTGTTATAGTACAGTAATACCTTCACTTTACCACTACTAGAAAACAGTAGTACCTTCACTTTACCACTACTAGAGAACAGTAGTACCTTCGCTTTAACACTGTGTTATAGTACAGTAGTACCTTCACTTTACCACTGTGTTATAGAACAGTAGTACCTTCACTTTACCACTGTGTTATAGTACAGTAGTACCTTCACTTTACCACTACTAGAGAACAGTAGTACCTTCACTTTACCACTACTAGAGAACAGTAGTGCCTTCACTTTACCACTACTAGAGAACAGTAGTACCTTCACTTTACCACTACTAGAGAACAGTAGTACCTTCACTTTACCACTACTAGAGAACAGTAGTGCCTTCACTTTACCACTACTAGAAAACAGTAGTACCTTCCCATTAACACTGTGTTATAGTACAGTAGTACCTTCACTTTACCACTACTAGAGAACAGTAGTACCTTCACTTTAACACTACTAGAGAACAGTAGTACCTTCACTTTACCCCTACTAGAGAACAGTAGTACCTTCACTTTACCACTACTAGAGAACAGTAGTACCTTCCCATTAACACTGTGTTATAGTACAGTAATACCTTCCCTTAACACTGTGTTATAGTACAGTAGTACCTTCGCTTTAACACTGTGTTATAGTACAGTAGTACCTTCCCTTAACACTGTGTTATAGTGCAGTAGTACCTTCACTTTACCACTGCTAGAGAACAGTAATACCTTCACTTTACCACTACTAGAGAACAGTAGTACCTTCCCTTTAACACTGTGTTATAGTACAGTAGTACCTTCACTTTACCACTGCTAGAGAACAGTAATACCTTCACTTTACCACTACTAGAAAACAGTAGTACCTTCACTTTACCACTACTAGAGAACAGTAGTACCTTCACTTTACCACTACTAGAGAACAGTAGTACCTTCACTTTACCACTACTAGAGAACAGTAATACCTTCACTTTACCACTACTAGAGAACAGTAATACCTTCACTTTAACACTGTGTTATAGTACAGTAGTACCTTCCCTTTACCACTGTGTTATAGTACAGTAATACCTTCACTTTAACACTGTGTTATAGTACAGAAGTACCTTCACTTTACCACTGTGTTATAGTACAGTAATAACTTCACTTTACCACTGTGTTATAGTACAGTAGTACCTTCACTTTACCACTACTAGAGAACAGTAGTACATTCACTTTACCACTACTAGAGAACAGTAGTACCTTCACTTTACCACTACTAGAAAACAGTTATACCTTCACTTTACCACTACTAGAGAACAGTAGTACCTTCACTTTAACACTGTGTTATAGTACAGTAGTACCTTCACTTTACCACTGTGTTATAGTACAGTAATACCTTCACTTTACCACTGTGTTATAGTACAGTAATACCTTCACTTTAACATTGTGTTATAGTACAGTAATACCTTCACTTTAACATTACTAGAGAACAGTAGTACTTTCACTTTACCACTACTAGAGAACAGTAGTACCTTCATTTTAACACTACTAGAAAACAGTAGTACCTTCACTTTACCACTACTAGAGAACAGTAGTACCTTCACTTTAACACTGTGTTATAGTACAGTAGTACCTTCACTTTACCACTGTGTTATAGTACAGTAATAACTTCACTTTACCACTGTGTTATAGTACAGTAGTACCTTCACTTTACCACTACTAGAGAACAGTAGTACATTCACTTTATCACTACTAGAGAACAGTAGTACCTTCATTTTAACACTATTAGAAAATAGTAGTACCTTCACTTTACCACAACTAGAGAACAGTAGTACCTTCACTTTAACACTGTGTTATAGTACAGTAGTACCTTCCCTTTACCACTGTGTTATAGTACAGTAATACCTTCACTTTAACACTGTGTTATAGTACAGAAGTACCTTCACTTTACCACTGTGTTATAGTACAGTAATAACTTCACTTTACCACTGTGTTATAGTACAGTAGTACCTTCACTTTACCACTACTAGAGAACAGTAGTACATTCACTTTATCACTACTAGAGAACAGTAGTACCTTCATTTTAACACTATTAGAAAATAGTAGTACCTTCACTTTACCACTACTAGAGAACAGTAGTACCTTCACTTTAACACTGTGTTATAGTACAGTAGTACCTTCCTTTAACACTGTGTTATAGTACAGTAGTACCTTCACTTTACCACTACTAGAAAACAGTAATACCTTCACTTTACCACTACTAGAGAACAGTAGTACCTTCACTTTAACACTGTGTTATAGTACAGTAGTACCTTCACTTTACCACTGTGTTATAGTACAGTAATACCTTCACTTTACCACTGTGTTATAGTACAGTAATACCTTCACTTTAACATTGTGTTATAGTACAGTAATACCTTCACTTTAACATTACTAGAGAACAGTAGTACTTTCACTTTACCACTACTAGAGAACAGTAGTACCTTCATTTTAACACTACTAGAAAACAGTAGTACCTTCACTTTACCACTACTAGAGAACAGTAGTACCTTCACTTTAACACTGTGTTATAGTACAGTAGTACCTTCGCTTTAACACTGTGTTATAGTACAGTAGTACCTTCCCTTAACACTGTGTTATAGTACAGTAGTACCTTCACTTTACCACTACTAGAGAACAGTAATACCTTCCCTTTAACACTGTGTTATAGTACAGTAGTACCTTCACTTTACCACTGTGTTATAGTACAGTAGTACCTTCACTTTACCACTATAGAGAACAGTAGTGCCTTCACTTTACCACTACTAGAGAACAGTAGTACCTTCCCATTAACACTGTGTTATAGTACAGTAATACCTTCACTTTACCACTACTAGAGAACAGTAGTACCTTCACTTTACCACTACTAGAGAACAGTAGTACCTTCCCTTTAACACTGTGTTATAGTACAGTAGTACCTTCACTTTACCACTACTAGAGAACAGTAGTACCTTCACTTTACCACTACTAGAGAACAGTAGTACCTTCACTTTACCACTACTAGAGAACAGTAGTACCTTCACTTTACCACTACTAGAGAACAGTAGTACCTTCACTTTACCACTACTAGAGAACAGTAATACCTTCACTTTACCACTACTAGAGAACAGTAGTACCTTCACTTTACCACTACTAGAGAACAGTAGTACCTTCACTTTACCACTACTAGAGAACAGTAATACCTTCACTTTACCACTACTAGAGAACAGTAGTACCTTCACTTTCCACTACTAGAAAACAGTAGTACCTTCCCTTTAACACTGTGTTATAGTACAGTAGTACCTTCGCTTTACCACTGTGTTATAGTACAGTAGTACCTTCACTTTACCACTACTAGAGAACAGTAGTACCTTCACTTTACCACTACTAGAGAACAGTAGTACCTTCACCTTACCACTACTAGAAAACAGTAATACCTTCCCTTTAACACTGTGTTATAGTACAGTAATACCTTCACTTTACCACTACTAGAAAACAGTAATACCTTCACTTTACCAATTCTACAGAACAGTAATACCTTCACTTTACCACTATTAGAGAACAGTAGTACCTTCATTTTAACACTACTAGAAAACAGTAGTACCTTCATTTTAACACTGTGTTATAGTACAGTAGTACCTTCACTTTACCACTACTAGAGAACAGTAGTACCTTCATTTTAACACTACTAGAAAACAGTAGTACCTTCCCTTTAACACTGTGTTATAGTACAGTAGTACCTTCACTTTACCACTACTAGAAAACAGTAATACCTTCACTTTACCACTACTACAGAACAGTAATACCTTCACTTTACCACTACTAGAGAACAGTAGTACCTTCATTTTAACACTACTAGAAAACAGTAGTACCTTCACTTAGCCACTACCAGAGAACAGTAGTACCTTCACTTTACCACTACTAGAGAACAGTAGTACATTCACTTTATCACTACTAGAGAACAGTAGTACCTTCATTTTAACACTATTAGAAAATAGTAGTACCTTCACTTTACCACTACTAGAGAACAGTAGTACCTTCACTTTAACACTGTGTTATAGTACAGTAGTACCTTCACTTTACCACTACTAGAGAACAGTAGTACCTTCCCTTTAACACTGTGTTATAGTACAGTAATACCTTCACTTTACCACTACTAGAAAACAGTAATACCTTCACTTTACCACTACTACAGAACAGTAATACCTTCACTTTACCACTACTAGAGAACAGTAGTACCTTCATTTTAACACTACTAGAAAACAGTAGTACCTTCACTTAGCCACTACCAGAGAACAGTAGTACCTTCACTTTACCACAACTAGAAAACAGTAGTACTTTCACTTTACCACTACTAGAGAAAAGTAGTACCTTCATTTTAACACTACTAGAAAACAGTAGTACCTTCACTTTACCACTACTAGAGCACAGTAGTACCTTCACTTTAACACTGTGTTATAGTACAGTAGTACCTTCGCTTTAACACTGTGTTATAGTACAGTAGTACCTTCCCTTAACACTGTGTTATAGTACAGTAGTACCTTCACTTTACCACTGTGTTATACTACAGTAGTACCTTCACTTTACCACTACTAGAGAACAGTAGTACCTTCACTTTACCACTACTAGAGAACAGTAGTACCTTCACTTTACCACTACTAGAGAACAGTAGTACCTTCACTTTACCACTACTAGAGAACAGTAGTACCTTCACTTTACCACTACTAGAGAACAGTAATACCTTCACTTTACCACTGTGTTATAGTACAGTATTACCTTCACTTTACCACTACTAGAAAACAGTAGTACCTTCACTTTACCACTACTAGAGAACAGTAATACCTTCCCTTTAACACTGTGTTATAGTGCAGTAGTACCTTCACTTTACCACTGTGTTATAGTACAGTAGTACCTTCACTTTACCACTACTAGAGAACAGTAGTACCTTCACTTTACCACTACTAGAGAACAGTAGTACCTTCACTTTACCACTACTAGAGAACAGTAGTACCTTCACTTTACCACTACTAGAGAACAGTAATACCTTCACTTTACCACTACTAGAGAACAGTAGTACCTTCACTTTAACACTGTGTTATAGTGCAGTAGTACCTTCACTTTACCACTGTGTTATAGTACAGTAGTACCTTCACTTTACCACTACTAGAGAACAGTAATACCTTCCCTTTAACACTGTGTTATAGTACAGTAATACCTTCACTTTACCACTGTGTTATAGTACAGTAATACCTTCACTTTAACACTGTGTTATAGTACAGTAGTACCTTCCCTTTAACATTGTGTTATAGTACAGTAATACCTTCACTTTAACACTGTGTTATAGTACAGTAGTACCTTCACTTTACCACTACTAGAAAACAGTAGTACATTCACTTTATCACTACTAGAGAACAGTAGTACCTTCATTTTAACACTATTAGAAAACAGTAGTACCTTCACTTTACCACTACTAGAGAACAGTAGTACCTTCACTTTACCACTACTACAGAACAGTAATACCTTCACTTTACCACTACTAGAGAACAGTAGTACCTTCATTTTAACACTACTAGAAAACAGTAGTACCTTCACTTTACCACTACTAGAGAACAGTAGTACCTTCACTTTACCACTACTAGAGAACAGTAGTACCTTCACTTTACCACTACTAGAAAACAGTAATACCTTCACTTTATCACTACTAGAGAACAGTAGTACCTTCACTTTAACACTACTAGAGAACAGTAGTACCTTCACTTTAACACTGTGTTATAGTACAGTAATAACTTCACTTTACCACTGTGTTATAGTACAGCAATAACTTCACTTTAACACTGTGTTATAGTACAGTAATAACTTCACTTTACCACTGTGTTATAGTACAGTAGTACCTTCACTTTAACACTGTGTTATAGTATAGTAATAACTTCACTTTACCATTGTGTTATATTAAACCCCTGACTCAGACTGGCCTAAAACAGACCCCTGTTATTGAACCCCTGACTGAGACTGGCCTAAACCAGGCCAATGTTACTGAACCCCTGACTGAGACTGGCCTACCAGGCCCATGTTACTGAACCCCTGACTCAGACTGGCCTAAACCAGACCCATGTTACTGAACCCCTGAATGAGACTGGCCTATTGAACCCCTGACTCAGACTGGCCTAAACCAGACCCATGTTATTGAACCCCTGAATGAGACTGGCCTAAAACAGACGCATGCTATTGAACCCCAGAATGAGACTGGCCTATTGAACCCCGGACTCAGACTGGCTTAAACCAGACCCATGTTATTGAACCCCTGAATGAGACTGGCCTAAACCAGACCATGTTATTGAACCCCTGAATGAGACTGGCCTAAACCAGGCCCATGTTACTGAACCCCTGAATGAGACTGGCCTATTGAACCCCTGACTGAGACTGGCCTAAACCAGTCCCCTGTTACTGAACCCCTGACTCAGACTGGCCTAAACCAGGCCCCTGTTACTGAACCCCTGACTCAGACTGGCCTAAACCAGGCCCCTGTTACTGAACCCCTGACTCAGACTGGCCTAAACCAGGCCCCTGTTACTGAACCCCTGACTCAGACTGGCCTAAACCAGGCCCATGTTACTGAACCCCTGACTCAGACTGGCCTAAACCAGGCCCCTGTTATTGAACCCGTGACTGAGACTGGCCTAAAACAGACCCATGTTACTGAACCCCTGACTCAGACTGGCCTATTGAACCCCTGACTGAGACTGGCCTAAACCAGACCATGTTATTGAACCCCTGACTGAGACTGGCCTAAACCAGACCATGTTATTGAACCCCTGACTGAGTCTGGCAGCCTGTCGAAGTGACAGGAAGAACTGGCCTCAGCACCTGATCAAGCATCGCTTGATTCTACCTCTTTCCTCTCTCCTCATTCTTTAACTCTTTCTCTCCTCTCCCTCCAGACATAATTCAGCTTCTGGTGATGTCTGATTGCCCAACAATCTACCCCCTCATCCCCTCCTCCATCTCATGACCTCATCTACAGCTACTGTTATTGTCATATTGTCATTATCTGACAATAAAGCTTGGTAGCTGTATTATACTGGGCACATAATATGTGAGATACATGGGTTAACTTAAAATATTAGCACTGCAACACTCACAACAAGCAGCAGTATCTGGGACTTAGCAGTCTCCCTCTTCAAGTCACCCTTCTGAGACTGCCTGTTGAGAACAAGAACCTCCCAACCACACAGCACCCCCAACCACACAGCACCTCCCAACCACACAGCACCTCCCAACCACACAGCCACACAGCACCTCCCAACCACACAGCACCTCCCAACCACACAGCACCTCCCAACCACACAGCACCTCCCAACCACACAGCCACACAGCACCTCCCAACCATACAACCACACAGCACCTCCCAACCACACAACCACACAGCCACACAGCACCTCCCAACCACACAGCAGCTCCCAACCACACAGCCACACAGCAGCTCCCAACCACACAGACACACAGCACCTCCCAACCACCTTTCAGCTCCCAACCACACAGCCACACAGCACCTCCCAACCACACAGCACCTCCCAACCACACAGCCACACAGCAGCTCCCAACCACACAGCAGCTCCCAACCACACAGCCACACAGCACCTCCCAACCACACAGCAGCTCCCAACCACACAGCACCTCCCAACCACACAGAAGCTCCCAACCACACAGCACCTCTCAACCACACAGCAACTCGCAACCACACAGCATTTCCCAAACACACAGCACCTCCCAACCACACAGCAGCTCCCAACCACACAGCACCTCCCAACCACACAGCACCTCCCAACCACACAGCAGCTCCCAACCACACAGCAGCTGCCAACCACACAGCACCTCCCAACCACACAGCACCTCCCAACCACACAGCACCTCTCAACCACACAGCACCTCCCAACCACACATCACCTTCCAACCACACAGCAGCTCCCAACCACACAGTCACACAGCACCTCCCAACCACACAGCACCTCCCAGCCACACAGCACCTCCCAACCACACAGCAACACAGCACCTCCCAACCACACAACCACACAGCACCTCCCAACGACACAACCACACAGCCACACAGCACCTCCCAACCACACAGCCACACAGCAGCTCCCAACCACACAGCCACACAGCAGCTCCCAACCACACAGCCACACAGCACCTCCCAACCACCTATCACCTCCCAACCACACAGCCACACAGCACCTCCCAACCACACAGCACCTCCCAACCACACAGCCACACAGCAGCTCCCAACCACACAGCAGCTCCCAACCACACAGCACCTCCCAACCACACATTACCTCCCAACCACACAGCACCTCCCAACCACACAGCAGCTCCCAACCACACAGCAGCTCCCAACCACACAGCCACACAGCACCTCCCAACCACACAGCACCTCTCAACCACACAGCAACTTGCAAACACATAGCATTTCCCAACCACACAGCAGCTCCCAACCACACAGCACCTCTCAACCACACAGCCACACAGCACCTCCCAACCACACAGCACCTCTCAACCACACAGCACCTCCCAACCACACAGCACCTCCCAACCACACAGCACCTTCCAACCACACAGCAGCTCCCAACCACACAGCCACACAGCACCTCCCAACCACACAGCACCTCCCAGCCACACAGCACCTCCCAACCACACAGCACCTCCCAACCACACAGCACCTCTTAACCACACAGCACCTCCCAACCACACAGCACCTCCCAACCACACAGCACCTTCCAACCACACAGCAGCTCCCAACCACACAGCCACACAGCACCTCCCAACCACACAGCACCTCCCAGCCACACAGCACCTCCCAACCACACAGCCACACAGCACCTCCCAACCACACAACCACACAGCACCTCCCAACCACACAACCACACAGCCACACAGCAGCTCCCAACCACACAGCCACACAGCACCTCCCAACCACCTATCAGCTCCCAACCACACAGCCCCACAGCACCTCCCAACCACACAGCACCTCCCAACCATACAGCACCTCCCAACCACACAGCCACACAGCAGCTCCCAACCACACAGCCACACAGCACCTCCCAACCACACAGCACCTCCCAACCACACAGCCACACAGCACCTCCCAACCACACAGCACCTCCCAACCACACAGCACCCACCTCTCTATTCCACACACAATAATTCAGTATTTCAGTCTGATTGCCATGTGAGAGTACACAAAAGAATCTGTGAAAATAAATGTATCACAACAATTTAAAGTTGATGTAATATAATATTGTCAGGTTGGACTTCACAGCTGTTTCACAAGGTGTTCAATATTGTAAGTTGTAAGGTGTCCTTTGATTGTATTTGTTTCCTCATTATTCAATGTTGTATCCTAGGACCTACAATAGATACATATATATTCAACCACAAGGGGGTACTAACGAGCTATGGGAGATTCATCCTAATAGAGGACAAGTGAAATATTATTTCAGTGTAGATAAGGGAAGGGCAAGTTAAAATATAAACATGACAACCAGATCAGCCAGTGTACGAATCAAACGGATTTGCATATGAATGGAGTGGAAATTAGCTGACGTTGTGATCTGTAAGGTAAGTAACTTTAATGTGTCATGCAGATTACACTTTTTTCTTTGACATTTAGGAAACGTTGCAATGTTTACGACATGGATTTCATGTGGTAATGTTAACAACGTACCCAAAAGTCTCAGAAATCAGTCTTGTTTGCATAGCGATGATGGAAAATACATAATTTAGGCTGTAATGATCTCCAAAAGTCTAATCTGTAGGTCATCACATTGTTGATATAGCAACGGACGCTAATAATTTATCGAATCCCATTGTGATGTAGAGTGGGACCTATTTGGCCGGGGGACATTATTTGGCATGACAGGCCCTATGGTTATAGGGTGCATGACAGGCCCTATGGTTATAGGGTGCATTACAGGCCCTATGGTTATAGGGTGCATGACAGGCCCTATGGTAATAGAGTGCATGACAGGCCCTATGGTTATAGGGTGCATTACAGGCCCTATGGTTATAGGGTGCATTAACAGGCCCTATGGTAATAGAGTGCATGACAGGCCCTATGGTTATAGGGTGCATTACAGGCCCTATGGTTATAGGGTGCATTACAGGCCCTATGGTTATAGGGTGCATTACAGTCCCTATGGTTATAGGATGCATTACAGGCCCCATGGTTATAGGGTGCATTACAGGCCCTATGGTAATAGGGTGCATTAACAGGCCCTATGGTTATAGGGTGCATGACAGGCCCTATGGTTATAGGGTGCATGACAGGCCCTATGGTTATAGGGTGCATGGCAGGCCCTATGGTTATAGGGTGCATGACAGGTATTACGGAAGCCACTCTATGTAAACAAATTATTTCTGTTTTAAATGTTTTATAAATGGGCAAAAATGTCTAAAAACCTGCTTTGTCATTATGAGGTAATGTGATGTCATGATGGGGTATTGTGATGTCATTATGGGGTAATGTGTGTAGATTGATGAACATAAAATGTATTCAATACATTTTAGAATAAGGCTGGAACTAAACAAAATGTGGAAAAAGTCAAGGGGTCTGAATACTTTCGCAAGGCACTGTATATACATGTGCAACGAGAGGCAAAAATACGTGTAGATCATTACTCCACAGACAGAGATGCACACAACGCTCTTCCTCGCCTCCATTAGGCAGATCGGACCATAACTCTATCCTCCTGATTCCTGCTCAAACAGGAAGTACCAGTGACACGCTCAATACAGAAGTGGTCAGGTGAAGCGGATGTTAAGCTACAGAACAGACTGAAAATTGTGACGGGATTCATCTGATGTTATTGTATTACCATACCAGCCACCGGCTTCATTACTAAGTGCATCGACGATGTTGTCCGTACATTGACTGTACGTACATATCCCAACCAGAACCCATGGATTACAGGCAACATCCTCATTGAGCTTAAGGCTAGAGTGGGATACTAATCAGGACGCTTATAAGAAATCCCGATACGCCCTCCGAGGAACAATCAAACAAGCAAAGCATCAATACAGGACTAAGATCAAATCCTACTATACCGACGCTGACACTCGTTGGATGTAGCACGGCTTGAAAACTAGCATGGATTACAAAGGGAAACCCAGCCGCAAGCTGTCCATTGACACGAGCCAACCAGAGGAGCTAAATACTTTCTATGCCCACTTCGAAGCAAATAATACTGAACCATGCATGAGAGCACCAGCTATTCTGGACGATTGTGTGATCACTCTCTCTGTAGCAGATATGAGTTAAACCTTTAAACAGGTTAACATTCACAAGGGCGCAGGCCCAGACGGATTGCCAGGATGCGTACTCAGAGCATGCACTGACCAGCTAGAAAGTCTCTTGACTGACATTGTCAACCTCTCTCTGATCCAGTTTGTAATACCTATATGTTTCAAGCAGACCACCATAGTCCCTGTGCACAAGAATGCCAAGGTAACGTGTCAAAATGACTATTAGCACTCACATATGTAGCCATGAAATGCTTTGAAAGGCTGGTTAATGGCTCACATTAACACCATCATCCCAGACACGCTAGACCCACTTCAATTTGCATACCTCCCCAACAAATCCACAGACGACACAATCTCTATTGCACTCTACGCTGCCCGTTCCCGCCTGGACAGCGGGAATGCTATTCATTGACTACAGCTCAAAGTTCAACGGCATAGTGCCCTCAAAGCTAATCACTAAGCTAAAGACCCTGGGATTACACCATTCCCTCTGCAAATGGATCCTGAACTTTCTGTCTGGCCACCCCCAGGTGGTAAGGGTAGGCAACAACACATTCCCACGCTAACCCTTGACATGGGGGCCAATCTGGGGTGCATGCTTAGTCCCCTCCTGTACTCCCTGTTTGCCAATGACTGCATGGCCGCTCATGACTCCAACACCATCATTACGTTTGACGATATGATGGTGGTAGGCCTGACCACTGACAACGATGAGACAGCCTTCACAGAGGAGGTCAGAGACAACCTCTCCCTCAATGTGAGCAAGACAAAGTAGGTGATCGTGGACTACAGGAAACAGAGGGACAAACAGGCCCCCATTAACATTGACAGGGCTGCAGTGGAGCGGGTCGAGAGCTTCAAGTTCCTCGGTGTCCACATCATCAATTCAACCTTTATTTAACTAGGAAAGTAATTTAAGAACAAATTCTTATTTACAATGACGGCCTACCTCTGCTAAACCCTAACCCGGACGACACTGGGCCAATAGTACGCCGCCGGCTGCTTCACCGATTTGTATGGCAACTGCTTGGCATCAGTCATCAAGGAGCAACAGAGGTTAGTATGTCACTATACCAGGTGGTGTCAGAGGAAGGAGCAACAGAGGTTAGTACGTCACTATACCAGGTGGTGTCAAAGGAAGGCCCAACCTTTTTTCAAAGACTCCAGCCACCCAAGTCATAGACTGTTCTCTCTGCTACCGCACGGCAAGCGGTACCAGAACACCAAGTCATAGACTGTTCTCTCTGCTACCGCACGGCAAGCGGTACCAGAACACCAAGTCATAGACTGTTCTCTCTGCTACCGCACGGCAAGCGGTACCAGAACACCAAGTCATAGACTGTTCTGTCTGCTACCGCACGGCAAGCGGTACCAGAACACCAAGTCATAGACTGTTCTCTCTGCTACTGCACGGCAAGCGGTACCAGAACACCAAGTCATAGACTGTTCTCTCTGCTACCGCACGGCAAGCGGTACCAGAAGTCTCTGGAACAGCTTCTACCCCCAAGCCATAAGCCTGCTGATCATATCATGAAATGGCTACCCAGACTGTTTACATTGTCTCCAATTATTTTTTGTCTTCAATTATATTTTTTTTCCATTGAGTGCACTGGTTCTCCACACTGGACTCTACACCCCCCACCCCCCCCCCCCCCCACACACACATATACTTCACTGACACTCCAACAAACACACACACACACACACACACATACACACACACACACTTACACTGCTGTTACTGTTTGTTATCTATCTTGATTGACTAGTCACTTTACCCCTACCTATACGTATATATTACCTCAATTACCTCGACTACCTTGTACCCCTGCACATTGACTCTGTGCTGGTACTCCTATATAGCCTTTAAGGGTAAGGGCTGGTAAGCATTTCACGGTAAAGTCTACACCGGATGTACTTGGCAAATGTGATAAATACAATTAGATTCAGTTTATTTTGTTTTTCTTGTGGGGACCAAACAATTAATTCCAATTCAAAATCCTATTTTCCCTAACCCCTAAACCTACCTCAACCTAACCCTAACCTTAACCCTAACCCCTAAACCTACCTCAACCTAACCCTAACCTTAACCTTAACCCTAACCTTAACCTTAACCCTAACCCCTAAACCTACCTCAACCTAACCCTAACCTTAACCCTAACCCCTAACCCTAACCCTAACCCTAACCCTAACCCTAACCCTAACCCCTAAACCTACCTCAACCTAACCCTAACCTTAACCTTAACCCTAACCCTAACCTTTAACCTAACCCTAACCTTTAACCCTAACACTAACTTTAACCCTAACCCTAACTTTAACCCTAACTTTAACCCTAACCCTAACCTTTAACCCTAAACCTAACTTTAACCCTAACCTTTAACCCTAACCCTAACTTTAACCCTAACCCTAACTTTAACCCTAACCTTTAACCCTAACTGTAACCTTAACCTTTAACCCTAACCCTAACCTTTAACCCTAACACTAACTTTAACCCTAACCTTTAACCCTAACCCTAACCTTTAACCCTAACCCTAACTTTAACCCTAACCCTAACTTTAACCCTAACCTTTAACCCTAACTGTAACCTTAACCTTTAACCCTAACCCTAACCTTTAACCCTAACACTAACTTTAACCCTAACCCTAACTTTAACCCTAACTTTAACCTTAACCCTAACCTTTAACCCTAACCCTAACTTTAACCCTAACCTTTAACCCTAACCCTAACTTTAACCCTAACCCTAACTTTAACCCTAACCCCAACCTTTAACCCTAACCCTAACTTTAACCCTAACCCTAACTTTCCCCCAACCCTAACTTTAACCCTAACTTTAACCACAACCCTAACTTTAACCCCAACCCTAACTTTAACCCCAACCCTAACTTTAACCCTAACCCTAACTTTAACCCTAACTTAAACCCAACCCTAACCCTAACTTTAACCCTAACCCTAACTTCAACCCTAACCTTTAACCCTAACCCCAACTTTAACCCTAACCCTAACTTTAACCCTAACCCTAACCTCAACCATAACCTTTAACCCTAACCCTAACCCTAACTTCAACCCTAACCTTCAATCCTAACCTTTAACCCTAACCCTAACCCTAACTTCAACCCTAACCTTTAACCCTAACCCTGACTTTAACCCTAACCCTAACCCTAACCTTTAACCCTATATTTAACCCTAACCCTAACCTTTAACCCTATCTTTAACCCTAACCCTAACTTTAACCCAGTCCCCACATGGACAAAGGCTATTTAGGGCTTAGGGGTTAGGTTTAGGTTTACAGTTAGCGTTAAAGTTGAGGGTTAGGTTTAGGGTTAAATGTCCACATTTCCCTTGCTTTACTATCCTTGTGAGGACTTTAATCTGAAATTAGTACTCTCTCTTGCCCTGGCAGCAGCAGCAGTGTTTGTGTTGAGACCGTCTGTCCAGGATGCGGCCATGGGTCCTTTGGGATAGTCTAGCTAGCTGCAGGATAATGATGATCAGAGTGATAACCAGGATAACCCTGATCCAACCCTGCTCCAACACTACACCAACCCTACTCCGACCTTGATCCAACCCTGATCCAACACTACACCAACCCTACTCCGACCTTGATCCAACCCTAATCCAACACTACACCAACCCTACTCCGACCCTAATCCAACACTACACCAACCCTACTCCGACCTTGATCCAACCCTAATCCAACACTACACCAACCCTACTCCGACCCTAATCCAATACTACACCAACCCTACTCCGACCCTAATCCAACACTACTCCAACCCTACTCCGACCCTGATCCAACACTACTCCAACACTACTCCAACCCTACTCCGACCCTGATCCAACACTACTCCAACCCTACTCCAACCCTGATCCAACCCTGATCCAACCCCGCTTTACTGATTACAGGACAGCCATTGCACTAATGCCTGTGTGTGTGTGTGTGTGTGTGTGTGTGTGTGTGTGTGTGTGTGTGTGTGTTTATATCTGTGTGTATGTGTCTGAAAGAGAGAGAATGAAAAGGTGGGAGTGAATGAGTGAGATAGCGGGAGAGGCAAAAGACAAAGACATGTTCAAATGTTTTGTTTGTGTGTGTTTAGTTAGCAGAGCATAGGGGCTGGGAGGGAGGTAGGGAGGGATGCTGAACAGAGAGCTTCCCTCTCCTCTCCTCACCATGCTAATGTTACTGCATTACAGAACGCTATTGATTAATCTAAGTGCTGGTTGGTGGATGAGAGTGACTTCTGGCACAAACACAAAAAACATTAAATAAAGAGGGAGTGAAGGGGGAAGGGAGGGGCAGAGAGAGAGAGAGAGAGAGAGAGAGAGAGAGGGAGGGAGAGAGAGAGAGAGAGAGAGAGAGAGAGAGAGAGAGAGAGAGAGAGAGAGAGAGAGAGAGAGAGGGAGAGGGAGAGGGAGAGGGAGAGGGAGAGGGAGAGGGAGAGAGAGAGAGGGAGAGAGAGAGAGAGAGAGAGAGAGAGAGAGAGAGAGATGGTGAGATGGTGGGAAGCAGGAAGAGGAAAAGACAAAAACGTAATGTTGGCTGAGGGGATGCAGATTAAAGAAATGTGTGTTTCTCGCCTCTCGCTCTTTCCCTCTCCCTCCCTCTCCCTCTCCCTCTCCCCCCTCTCCCCCCCTCTCTCCCCCCCTCTCTCTATCTCTCTCTCCCTCTCTCTCTCTCTCTCTCCCTCTCTCTCTCCCTATCTCTCTCTCTCTCTCTCTCTTTTTATTTTACATTTCATTAAACTCGGTAGGACAGATTATTTTACCTTGTCAGCTCGGGTATTCGATCTTGCAACCTTTCAGTTACTAGTCCAAAGTTCTATCCACTAGGCTACCTGCTGCCCTAGCCACACTACTATATGAGACACACTACTGTACGAGCCATACTGACCACTCTACTGTACTAGCCACACTGCTATACCAGCCACACTAGCCACACCAGTCACACTAGCCACTCTACTATACTAGCCACACTACTACACTAGCCACACCAGTCACACTAGCCACTCTACTATACTAGCCACACTACTACACTAGCCACACCAGTCACACTAGCCACACTACTACACTAGCCACACCAGTCACACTAGCCACTCTACTATACTAGCACACTAGTCCCACTAGCCACACTACTACACTAGCCACACCAGTCACACTAGCCACTCTACTATACTAGCACACTACTACACTAGCCACACCAGTCACACTAGCCACTCTACTATACTAGCACACCAGTCCCACTAGCCACACTACTACACTAGCCACACCAGTCACACTAGCCACACTACTACACTAGCCACACCAGTCACACTAGCCACACTACTACACTAGCCACACCAGTCACACTAGCCACTCTACTATACTAGCACACTAGTCCCACTAGCCACACTACTACACTAGCCAAAACCAGTCACACTAGCCACTATACTATACTAGCACACTACTACACTAGCCACACCAGTCACACTAGCCACTCTACTATACTAGCACACCAGTCACACTAGCCACTCTACTATACTAGCACACCAGTCACACTAGCCACTCTACTATACTAGCACACCAGTCACACTAGCCACTCTACTATACTAGCACACCAGTCACACTAGCCACTCTACTATACTAGCACACCAGTCACACTAGCCACTCTACTATACTAGCACACCAGTCACACTAGCCACTCTACTATACTAGCCACACCAGTCACACTAGCCACTCTACTATACTAGCACACTACTACACTAGCCACACCAGTCACAATACTATACTAGTCACACTATCAGTGGTGCTCTGATCAGTGGGGATCTGGTCAGTGGTGATCTGGTCAGTGGTGATCTGGTCAGTGGTGATCTGGTCAGTGGTGATCTGGTCAGTGGTGCTCTGGTCAGTGGGGATCTGGTCAGTGGTGCTCTGGTCAGTGGTGATCTGGTCAGTGGTGATCTGGTCAGTGGTGATCTGGTCAGTGGTGCTCTGGTCAGTGGTGATCTGGTCAGTGGTGCTCTGGTCAGTGGTGCTCTGGTCAGTGGTGCTCTGGTCAGTGGTGATCTGGTCAGTGGTGATCTGGTCAGTGGTGATCTGGTCAGTGGTGCTCTGGTCAGTGGTGATCTGGTCAGTGGCAAGACCCTGCACCCGGCCCAACAAGATTTTCCAATGGCGGGAAGGACCAAGCCCCGCCCGACACCCAGCATGGAATCGTGCTACCCATAACCACTAGGACCAACACAGAAACCAAAACATACAATAATCCCATCCCCAACCCTCACCCTTGATTGGAGGATCTCAAACATTTCAACTGTATGTTTGTGTATATAATTATTCTAGCAATCATTAATTCCACCCTTCAAACAGCCACAGTTCAACCCATATTTCCCAATAAATCCTAATTCTATCATTTCCTCTCCCAATACATCCCTTCATTCTCCCATGGTGTTTCGTTAGGGACTTAAACCTCCATCTGCAACATTTCTGACCAAATCGCACCAAAAAATAAACAAGACCACAATGATATTATCTATTGACTGACTGGTCCTTCAAATCCCCCAGAAATACAGTTTGCAGGTCCAACCGCTCAGTGATATTATGGCATAACAACCATTCCTGGACCAGACTCCAAAAACAAGCCACTGATGGACAGAACCAAGAGAGATGCTTTGTCCTATATCAAACTTTGATTTGAAATAGATTCTGTTTCAGAGTGGCAGTCTGCACATGGCTGCCTGATCTATAGATTCTGTTTCAGAGTGGCAGTCTGCACATGGCTGCCTGATCTATAGATTCTGTTTCAGAGTGGCAGTCTGCACATGGCTGACTGATCTATAGATTCTGTTTCAGAGTGGCAGTCTGCACATGGCTGCCTGATCTATAGATTCTGTTTAAGAGTAGCAGTCTGCACATGGCTGCCTGATCTATAGATTCTGTTTCAGAGTAGCAGTCTGCACATGGCTGACTGATCTATAGATTCTGTTTAAGAGTAGCAGTCTGCACATGGCTGACTGATCTATTGATTATGTTTCAGAGTGGCAGTCTGCGCAAGGCTGACTGATCTATTGATTCTGTTTCAGAGTGGCAGTCTGCACAAGGCTGACTAATCTATAGATTCTGTTTCAGAGTGGCAGTCTGCACAAGGCTGACTGATCTATAGATTCTGTTTCAGAGTGGCAGTCTGCACATGGCTGACTGATCTATAGATTCTGCTTCAGAGTGGCAGTCTGCACAAGACTGACTGATCTATTGATTCTGTTTCAGAGTGGCAGTCTGCACAAGGCTGACTGATCTATAGATTCTGTTTCAGAGTGGCAGTCTGCACATGGCTGACTGATCTATAGATTCTGCTTCAGAGTGGCAGTCTGCACAAGGCTGACTGATCTATAGATTATGTTTCAGAGTGGCAGTCTGCACAAGGCTGACTGATCTATTGATTCTGTTTCAGAGTGGCAGTCTGCACAAGGCTGACTGTTCAATGCTCCATATACTGAGCATTGTTTTTGTAGCGATAATTCTATATACTAGCTTAAATTGAAAATAACTGATTGATGCATCAATTGTTGTTTTGCACATGTATATCAGTTCATAAACCCCGATTCCATGGTATTGGGACATCTGAAATCTGTTTCCAACTATCTTGAATTTGATGCGGCATAGTTATCAACCCTCTTGACCGTAAGTGAAACTGATACATTTCACGATTTATGTTGTTAATTTTAAGCCATTTGTGATTTTAATTCCTTTCTCTTTTGAGTAATTGCTTCTTCAATGTTTGTGGCAGAGCTCTGACGAGTTGGTTGTAATTTGGTATTCAGAGGTTTAGCCATATTATTTGCTCTAATATAGATTCTGCCTCTTCTGGAGGATAACATTGCAATTGTATCCAACTCTGTATAGCTACATATAAAAATAAAGAAACTTTAAACAGGTTGTTAATCCACTGGAAAGGGATCGCTTTCATCTGACAAACAGCAAAGACTTTAAACATTGGCTGTATCTCTCGTATTAGCCTACAGGAAAACTAGTTTGGATTTAGATAAAGTTTCAGAACAATACAATATTGAAGAGAGAGGTTTAATGCATTGATATTTAATAGTTGTAGCCCTCCAAACTCATATTCATTGCATAAATATACCCGTTTAACTTGATCTGGTTTGCCATTCTGGTGAGAGAGCTGGATCCTGAGCTTCCTGACGGGCGTCCTGGTGAGACTGGTGAGGAAAACTGGCCAGAACTTCCCTCCGCTTGATAAGAGACGGATGACCTCCGATCGCGATTTGCTATAAACGGGACTCTCAAATCTGCAAGATTCTCTGTCCTTGACAAGATACCCCTTCTGTATTTCAACTCGATGGATTATCCATTCACCAAGCGTACAGGACATCAGATTCAGGGACATCCAGAGGGGGAGGGGGATGTCTTCTCCATTAATTCTCTGGCTGACTCTTTTCTCTGTATACATCAATGATGTCGCTCTTGCTGTTGGTGATTCTCTAATCCACCTCTACGCAGGCGACACCATTCTGTATAATTCTGGCCCTTTGGACACTGTTTTTTAACAAACCTCCAGACGAGCCTCAATGCCATACAACACTCCTTCCATGGCCTCCAACTGCTCTTAAATGCAAGTAAAACTAAATGCATGCTCTTCAACCTGCCTGCACCCACCCGCCCGTCTAGCATCACTACTCTTGACGTTTCTGTTTTAGAATATGTGGACAACTACAAATACTTAGGTGTCTGGTTAGACTGTAAACTCTCCTTCTGGACTCCCATTAAACATCTCCAATCCAAAATGAATTCTGGAATCGGCTACTTACTTCTGAACAAAGCATCCTTCACTAATGCTGCCAAACATATTCTCGTAAAACTGACTATCCTACCAATCCTTGACTTCGGCGATGCCATTTACAAAATAGCTTCCAATGCTCTACTCAGCAAACTGAAACCCACTGGCTCCAGGTCATCTATAAGTCTTTGCTAGGTAAAGCCCCACCTTATCTCAGATCACTGGTCACCATAGCAGCACCCACCCGTAGCACGCGCTCCAGCAGGTAGATTTCACTGGTCATCCCCAAAGCCAACTCCTCCTTTGGCCGCCTTTCCTTCCAGTTCTCTGCTGCCAATGACTGGAAGGAACTTCAAAATTCTCTGAATCTGGAGACTCTTACCTCCCTCACTAGCTTTAAGCACCAGCTGTCAGAGCAGCTTACCGTTCGCTGCAGCTGTACATAGCCCATCTGTAAATAGCCCACCCAACTACCTCACCCCAGTATCTCTACCTGCACATGAATCTTCTGCACTTCTATCACTCCAGTGTTAAATTGCTAAATTGTAAATATTTTGCCACTATGGCCTACATATTGCCTTACATCCCTAATCTTACTACATTTGCATGCATTATATATACATTTTTATATTAATTAATTAGTGTTAATGTCTGTATGTTTGTTTACTCCATGTGTAACTCTGTGTTGTTGTTTGTGTCACACTGCCTTTGCTTTATCTTGGCCAGGTCGCAGTTGTAAATGAGAACTTCTTCCCAACTGGCCTACCTGGTTAAATAAAGGTGAAATAAAATAAATACATTTTTTTTTTATCCCAGACTCTCTCATATGTGCACATCACCCAGATCAACAGACGAAGCAATCTCTATTGCACTCCACACTGCCCTTTCCCACCTGGACAAAAGGAACACCTATGTGAGAAGCTGTTCATCGGCGACAGCTCAGCGTTCAACAGCATAGTGCTTTTCAAGCTCCTCCCTCTGCAACTGGATCCTGGACTGCCTTATGTGCCGCCCCCAGTTAGTGAGAGTAGGTAACAACACCTCCGCCACCTTGACCATCAACACGTGGGCCCCATAAGGGTGTGTGCTTAGTGCCCTCTTGTACTCCCTGTTCACCCACAACTGTGTGGCCAGGCACTACTTCAACACCATCATCAAGTTTGCTGACGACATGATGGTGATAGGCCTGATCACCAACAGCCTACATGGAGGAGGTCAGACTACTGGCATTGTTGTGACAGGACAACAACCTCTCAACAACCAGGGAGCTGATCGTGGACCACGGGAAAAAGGGGGGGGTGGGGGGTGGGCTGTTTACATGTATATATTACCATTAATATCTTTCTATTATCCTGATAATGGTCACTATTACTGCTGTTTACATGTATATATTACCATTAATATATATATATCTATTATCCTGATAATGGTCACTATTACTGCTGTTTATATGTATGTACACAGTGAAAACACTGCAGGCTTCTTTCAAAGCTCTTTCAAACTTTTAAAATTTAAAACATATTTTAAAGTTTAAAACATAGAGATCGGCCCGTAAATGGAGGCAGCTGTAATCTGAATCCTGTGAGGGAGAAAGACAGTCAACTGACAGACCTGTTAGGGAATGCTTGGCGAGTTAGCTGGTTAGCTAGTCGAACTACAAACATAGCTAGCTACCTTGAACGGCAATAACAGAAACACCTAATTGGTAAAACATGTGGACTCCTGTAGAAACCTGAGAAAAGCATGAAGCCGAATGTATCAAAGACAGTGCCAATAGCATGGCGGAGATAAGGAGTCTAGGTATATAGACGGGAAAAAATATGGACGAAATGAAGCTGAGGATTGAAAAAGGAATGAATAGTGAAGTTGACAGTTTATGTGCATCTTTGGAGAAAGCCATCCAGGACAATCACACAGCTTTGGAGAAAGCCATCCAGGACAATCACACAGCTTTGGAGAAAGCCATCAAGGACAATCACACAGCTTTGGAGAAAGCCATCCAGGACAATCACACAGCTTTGGAGAAAGCCATCCAGGACAACCACACAGCTTTGGAGAAAGCCATCCAGGACAATCACACAGCTTTGGAGAAAGCCATCCAGGACAATCACACAGCTTTGGAGAAAGCCATCCAGGACAATCACACAGCTTTGGAGAAAGCCATCCAGGACAATCACACAATGCTCCAACCGGAAAAAATAGCAAGCAGCTATGCCATCACATAGCCGTTGAAGTTGTACATCTGGAGACCGCCATAGAATCCCTAGAATCTGTGAGAACAGGTATTGCCTAAACAATATAGTTTGACCTAGATGTGTCTGTCATAGTGGCAGGACTGCCAGCTGATGAAAATGAGGAACTAATCTCCAAAGTGAACCAACTGATATCAGCAGGCCTGCAAAACAAAGGTGGTTGTCGCTGAGAGAATGAGGGAGAGAGGTAAAGGTCCCAGGGTTGTGAAAATGGAGAAAGTGGCTCTGTTACGTAGGAAACAAAATCTACGAGGCCATCCTGATTTTTTAGCAAAGTCTCCCTTCGATCAGCCAAGTCCCACACCGATCGCCTTTAAACTTGTACTTCAAGACGTTGCTGAGGGAAATACCAGAAGGAATGCACTACTTCGTCAGAGGAAGAGGACGGGTCATGAAACCAGATCAACCAGAGGGACAACATGGACAAGGACATGAGGTGGACAGACCTACTACATACTGAGGGGCTTCCCATCCCGTACCGCACTCCATTTCAATAGTACTTTGGAATGTTAACGAGTAGACTACCTTGAACCATAAATTACGAACAACAATATTACAATCCTTATGCCCATACAATGAAACACAGTTGTGTCGGCAATAAACTATTGATCAAAATCAAATCAAAATCAAATCAAATTTATTTATATAGCCCTTCGTACATCAGCTGATATCTCAAAGTGCTGTACAGAAACCCAGCCTAAAACCCCAAACAGCAAGCAATGCAGGTGTAGAAGCACGGTGGCTAGGAAAAACTCCCTAGAAAGGCCAAAACCTAGGAAGAAACCTAGAGAGGAACCAGGCTATGTGGGGTGGCCAGTCCTCTTCTGGCTGTGCCGGGTGGAGATTATAACAAAACATGGTCAAGATGTTCAAATGTTCATAAATGACCAGCATGGTCGAATAATAATAAGGCAGAATAGTTGAAACTGGAGCAGCAGCACAGTCAGGTGGACTGGGGACAGCAAGGAGTCATCATGTCAGGTAGTCCTGGGGCATGGTCTTAGGGCTCAGGTCCTCCGAGAGAGAGAAAGAGAGAAGGAGAGAATTAGAGAACGCACACTTAGATTCACACAGGACACCGAATAGGACAGGAGAAGTACTCCAGATATAACAAACTGACCCTAGCCCCCCGACACAAACTACTGCAGCGTAAATACTGGAGGCTGAGACAGGAGGGGTCAGGAGACACTCTGGCCCCATCCGAGGACACCCCCGGACAGGGCCAAACAGGAAGGATATAACCCCACCCACTTTGCCAAAGCACAGCCCCCACACCACTAGAGGGATATCTTCAACCACCAACTTACCATCCTGAGACAAGGCTGAGTATAGCCCACAAAGACCTCCGCCACGGCACAACCCAAGGGGGGGGGGGGGGGGGGGGGGCGCCGCCAACCCAGACAGGATGACCACATCAGTGACTCAACCCACTCAGGTGACGCACCCCCTCCAGGGACGGCATGAGAGAGCCCCAGTAAAGCCACTATTGTATAGTATGGACTCAACAGAAACACTCACGCCAAATCCCCCAGGGTCTCCTGCGGGATGGAGTGGGCGCATGTGTAAAGTCTGAAATGATGAAAGCATATAAAATCGAAATCATCGACAAGGCCGTAGAAGGAATTATTGGTTTGAGTTTCGACCATAGGGAGTCAGATTATTGATTTGTTGTGTTATTTTCCACCTCACATGGGGTAGAGATGCTCCTTCTGTGGTCATCTGTTAAGCAGAGGATATCTTTATGTGTCTATCTATAAATAGTATATCTATGTGAGTCTATCTATGAATAATACATCTATATGGTTAATTCTATGAATAGTATATCTATATGGGTCTATCTATAAATGGTATATCTATATGGTTAATTCTATGAATAGTATATCTATATGGTTATATCTATAAATTGTATATCTATATGATAATTTCTTTAAATTGTATATGTATATGACTAGGGTATCATCTGAAGAAATAACTTTATACCCATATATTTTCTATTTATTTATTTAACCTTTATTTAACTAGGCAAGTCAGTTAATACGAAAAAAATCTTATTTTCAATGGCAGCCTAGGAACAGTTGGTTAACTGCCTGTTCAGGGGCAGAAGGACAGATTTGTACCTTGTCAGCTCGGGGATTTGAACTTGCAACCTTTCAGTTACAAATCCAACGGTCTAACCACTAGGCTACCCTGCCTCCCAATATATCAAAGTAAAAGCTGTGGTGTACTATATAATTACCCTCCATGTCTAGAGACTTGTTTGAAAATGTAAGGTGTTATCTCCTACACAGATGTTTGAAGAACGTGGATGTTTTGACTTAATTGGAGAAGAAAGTAGACTTCCTGACCATTCTCTTTTATTGATGATATTTTCTGTTGGCCACGAACATTCTCAACTAGCTGTTATTGTGCATACCCTGTATAGATCTGAAGATACATACCCTGTATAGGCCTGAAGATACAGACCCTGTATAGATCTGAAGATACATACCCTGTATAGGCCTGAAGATACAGACCCTGTATAGATCTGAAGATACATACCCTGTATAGGCCTGAAGATACAGACCCTGTATAGATCTGAAGATACATACCCTGTATAGGCCTGGAGATACATACCCTGTATAGATATGAAGATACAGACCCTGTATAGATCTGAAGATACATACCATGTATAGGCCTGAAGATACATACCCTGTATAGATCTGAAGATACAGACCCTGTATAGATCTGAAGATACATACCATGTATAGGCCTGAAGATACATACCCTGTAAAGATCTGAAGATACATACCCTGTATAGGCCTGAAGATACATACCATGTATAGGCCTGAAGATACAGACCCTGTATAGATCTGAAGATACATACCATGTATAGGCCTGAATATACAGACCCTGTATAGATCTGAAGATACATACCCTGTATAGGCCTGAAGATACAGACCCGGTATAGGCCTGAAGATACAGACCATGTATAGATCTGAAGATATATACCACTCATAGGCCTGAAGATACATACCCTGTATAGATCTGAAGATACATACCACTCATAGGCCTGAAGATACATACCCTGTATAGGCCTGAAGATACAGACCCTGTATAGGCCTGAAGATACATACCCTGTATAGATATGAAGATACATATCATGTATAGGCCTGAAGATACAGACCCTGTATAGATCTGAAGATACATACCCTGTATAGGCCTGAAGATACAGACCCGGTATAGGCCTGAAGATACAGACCATGTATAGATCTGAAGATATATACCACTCATAGGCCTGAAGATACATACCATGTATAGATCTGAAGATACATACCCTGTATAGGCCTGAAGATACAGAACCTGTATAGGCCTGAAGATACATACCCTGTATAGATATGAAGATACATACCATGTATAGGCCTGAAGATACAGACCCTGTATAGATCTGAAGATACATACCCTGTATAGGCCTGAAGATACAGACCCGGTATAGGCCTGATGATACAGACCATGTAGAGATCTGAAGATATATACCACTCATAGGCCTGAAGATACATACCCTGTATAGATCTGAAGATACATACCACTCATAGGCCTGAAGATACATACCCTGTATAGGCCTGAAGATACAGACCCTGTATAGTCCTGAAGATACATACCATGTATAGGCCTGAAGATACATACCCTGTATAGGCCTGAAGATACATACCCTGTATAGGCCTGAAGATACAGACCCTGTATAGGCCTGAAGATACATACCATGTATAGGCCTGAAGGTACATACCCTGTATAGGCCTGAAGATACAGACCCTGTATAGGCCTGAAGATACAGTATAGGCCTGAAGATACATACCCTGTATAGGCCTGAAGATACAGACCCTGTATAGGCTTGAAGATACATACCATGTATAGGCCTGAAGATACATACCCTGTATAGGCCTGCAAATAAATACCCTGTATAGGCCTGAAGATACAGTATAGGCCTGAAGATACATACCCTGTATATGCCTGAAGATACATACCCTGTATAGGCCTGAAGATACAGACCCTGTATAGGCCTGAAGATACATACCATGTATAGGCCTGAAGATACATACCCTGTATAGGCCTGAAGAGACATACAATGTATAGGCCTGAAGATACATACCCTGTGTAGGCCTGACGATACATACCCTGTATTGGCCTGAAGATACATACCCTGTAAAGGCCTGAAGATACAGACCCTGTATAGGCCTGAAGACACATACCATGTATAGGCCTGAAGATACATACCCTGTATAGGCCTGAAGATACATGCCGTGTATAGGCCTGAAAATACAGTATAGGCCTGAAGATACAGACCCTGTATTGGCCTGAAGATACATACCCTGTATAGGCCTGAAGATACATACCCTGTATTGGCCTGAATATACATACGCTGTATAGGCCTGCAGATACATACCCTGTATTGGCCTGGAGATACATACCCTGTATAGGCCTGAAGATACATATCCTGTAATGGCCTGAAGATACATACCCTGTATTGGCCTGGAGATACATACCCTGTATAGGCCTGAAGATACATACCCTGTATAGGCCTGAAAATACATACCCTGTATAGGCCTGAAGATACATACCCTGTATAGGCCTGGAGATACACACCCTGTATAGGCCTGAAGATACATACCATGTATAGGCCTGAAGATACATACCATGTATAGGCCTGAAGATACATACCCTGTATAGGCCTGAAGATACATACCCTGTATAGGCCTGAAGATACATACCCTGTATAGGCCTGGAGATACATACCCTGTATAGGCCTGAAGATACATACCATGTATAGGCCTGAAGATACATACCATGTATAGGCCTGAAGATACATACCCTGTATAGGCCTGAAGATACAGACCCTGTATTGGCCTGAAGATACATACCCTGTATTGGCCTGGAGATACATACCCTGTATAGGCCTGAAGATACATACCATGTATTGGCCTGAAGATACATACCCTGTATTGGCCTGGAGATACATACCCTGTATAGGCCTGAAGATACATACCCTGTATTGGCCTGGAGATACATACCCTGTATAGGCCTGAAGATACATACCCTGTAAAGGCCTGAAGATACAGACCCTGTATAGATCTGAAGATACATACCCTGTATTGGCCTGAAGATACATACCCTGTATAGGCCTGAAGATACATACCCTGTATAGGCCTGGAGATACATACCCTGTATAGGCCTGAAGATACATACCCTGTATAGGCCTGAAGATACAGACCCTGTATTGGCCTGAAGATACATACCCTGTATTGGCCTGAAGATACATACCCTGTATTGGCCTGAAGATACATACTCTGTATAGGCCTGAAGATACAGACCCTGTATTGGCCTGAAGATACATACCCTGTATTGGCCTGGAGATACATACCCTGTATAGGCCTGAAGATACATACCATGTATTGGCCTGAAGATACATACCCTGTATTGGCCTGGAGATACATACCCTGTATAGGCCTGAAGATACATACCCTGTATTGGCCTGGAGATACATACCCTGTATAGGCCTGAAGATACATACCCTGTAAAGGCCTGAAGATACAGACCCTGTATAGATCTGAAGATACATACCCTTTATTGTCCTGAAGATACATACCCTGGTTAGGCCTGAAGATACATACCCTGTATAGGCCTGGAGATACATACCCTGTATAGGCCTGAAGATACATACCCTGTATAGGCCTGAAGATACAGACCCTGTATTGGCCTGAAGATACATACCCTGTATTGGCCTGAAGATACATACCCTGTATTGGCCTGGAGATACATACCCTGTATAGGCCTGAAGATACATACCCTGTATAGATCTGAAGATACATACCATGTATAGGCCTGAAGATACAGACCCTGTATAGATCTGAAGATACATACCCTGTATAGGCCTGAAGATACATACCCTGTATAGGCCTGAAGATACATACCCTGTAAAGGCCTGAAGATACATACCCTGTATTGGCCTGAATGTAAGAAAATAAAAGTGCCAAATGACTTCCTGTGTTCTGAAAACGCATGCAGAGCTCTATTAGAATTCATTGAAACTGCAAAGATGTCAAGAGTCTGATTTACATGTGTGGAATGAGAAATATTGAAATGGAGAAAATGCAGTGAATAAAGAAAACACTCCCAAGTCCAGGAAAGTTGACAAGCCAAACTAACAAGGTATTTCTGCAGTGTAAAGACAGGAATACAAGCCAAACTGACGAGGTATTTCTACAGTGTAAAGACAGGAATACAAGCCAAACTAACAAGGTATTTCTGCAGTGTAAAGACAGGAATACAAGCCTTATTGGAATGACGAGGTATTTCTACAGTGTAAAGACAGGAATACAAGCCAAACTGAAGAGGTATTTCTACAGTGTAAAGACAGGAATACAAGCCAAACTGACGAGGTATTTCTACAGTGTAAAGACAAGAATACAAGCCAAACTGACGAGGTATTTCTACAGTGTAAAGACAGGAATACAAGCCTTATTGGAATGACGAGGTATTTCTACAGTGTAAAGAAAGCAATACAAGATAACATTTCAGAAAGGAATTTCAGAATAAACAGCATGTGGTTGATATAAGACTATTTAAATGGAGATATCAGAGGGGACAGTTATTTCAACTGCAGCAGATACACATAAGATATCAGGGAGGGCTTGTAGAGCCCATGGAGAAGAAGAGCACATCCTCCCAGCTGCCAACTGCACTGAGGCTAGGCAACACGGTCACCACCGATAAATCCATGATAATCGAAAATATCAATAAGCATTTCTCTATGGCTGGCCATGCTTTCCTCCTGGCTACCCCAAACCCGGGCAACAGCTCCGCACCCCCCGCAGCTACTTGCCCAAGCCTCCCCAGCTTCTAATTCACTCAAATCCAGATAGCAGATGTTCTGAAAGAGCTGCAAAACCTGGACCCGTACAAATCAGCTGGGCTTGATAATCTGGACCCTCTATTTCTGAAACTATCCGCCGCCATTGTTGCAACCCCTATTACCAGCCTGTTCAACCTCTCTTTCATATCGTCTGAGATCCCCAAGGATTGGAAAGCTGCCGCGGTCATCCCCCTCTTTAAAGGGGGTGACACTCTAGACCCAAACTGTTACAGATCTATATCCATCGTGCCCTGCCCTGCCCTGCCCTGCCCTGCCCTGCCCTGCCCTGCCTCTAGACCCAAACTGTTAAAGACATATATCCATCTTGCCATGCCCTGCCCTGCCTCTAGACCCAAACTGTTAAAGACATATATCCATCCTGCCCTGCCCTGCCCTGCCCTGCCCTGCCCTGCCCTACCCTGCCCTGCCCTGCCCTGCCCTGCCCTGCCCTGCCCTGCCCTGCCCTGCCTCTAGACCCAAACTGTTACAGATCTATATCCTGCCCTGCCCTGCCTTGCCCTGCCCTGCCCTGCCCTGCCCTGCCTCTAGACCCAAACTCTTACAGACCTATATCCATCCTGCCCTGCCCTGCCCTGCCTCTAGACCCAAACTGTTACAGACCTATATCCATCCTACCCTGCCTTTCTAAAGTCTTTGAAAGCCAAGTTAACAAACAGATCACTGACCATTTCGAATCCCACCGTACCTTCTCCTCTGTGCAATCTGGTTTCAGAGCTGGTCATGGGTACACCTCAGCCACGCTCAAGGTCCTAAACGATATCATAACCACCATCGATAAAAGACAGGACTGTGCAGCCGTCTTCATCGACCTGGCCAAGGCTTTCGACTCTGTCAATCATCGTATTCTTATTGGCAGACTCAATAGCCTTGGTTTCTCAAATGACTGCCTCGCCTGGTTCACCAACTACTTCTCTGATACAGTTCAGTGTGTCAAATCGGATGGCCTGTAGTCCGGACCTCTGGCAGTCTCTATGGGGGTACCAGAGGGTTCAATTCTCAGGCCAACTCTTTTCTCTGCATATATCAACGATGTCGCTCTTGCTGCAGGTGATTCCCTGATCCACATCTATGCAGACGACACCATTCTGTATACATCTGGCCCTTCTTTGGACACTGTGTTAACTAACCTCCAAACAAGCTTCAATGCCATACAACACTCCTTCCGTGGCCTCCAACTGCTCTTAAATGCTAGAAAAACCAAATGCATGCTCTTCAACCGTTCACTGCCTGCACCCGCCTGCCCGACGAGCATCACTACTATGGACGGTTCTGACCTAGAATACATGGACAACTACAAATACCTAAGTGTTAGGCTAGACTGTAAACTCTCCTTCCAGACTCATATCAAAAATCTCCAATCCAAAATCAAATCTAGAATCGGCTTTCTATTTCGCAACAAAGCCTCCTTCACTCACGCCGCCAAACTTACCCTAGTAAAACTGACTATCCTGCGATCCTCAACTTCGGCGATGTCATCTACAAAATGGCCTCGAACACTCTACTCAGCAAACTGGATACAGTCTATCACAGTGCCATCCGTTTTGTTACCAAAGCGCCTTACACCACCCACCACTGCGACCTGTATGCTCTAGTCGGCTGGCCCTCGCTACATATTCGTCGCCAGACCCACTGGCTCCAAGTCATCTGTAAGTCCATGCTAGGTAAAGCTCCACCTTATCTCAGCTCACTATTCACGATAACACCCACCCGTAGCACGCGCTCCAGCAGGTGTATCTCACTGATCATCCCCAAAGCCAACACCTAATTTGGCTGCCTTTCCTTCCAGTTCTCTGCTGCCAGTGACTGGAAATAATTGCAAAAATCGCTGAAGCGGAGACTTATATTTCCCTCACCAACTTTAAACATCAGCTATCCGAGCAGCTAACCGATCGCTGCAGCTGTACATAGTCCATCTGTACATAGCCCAACCAACAACCAATCTACCTACCTCATCCCAATATTGTTTTTATTCACTTTGCTGTTGTATTGCACACCAGTATTTCTACTTGCACATCACCATCTGCACATCTATCACTCCAGTGTTAATCTGCTAAATTGGAATTATTTCGCTACTATGTCCTCTTTATTGCCTTTACCTCCTTATGCCTTTTGCAAGCATAGTATATAGACTTTCTTAGACTATTGCAGTCTAATATGAGTGGCCCTGGGACAGAGACTACTGCAGTCGAATATGAGAGGCCCTGGGACAGAGACTACTGCAGTCTAATATGATTGGCCCTGGGGCAGAGACTACTGCAGTCTAACATGAGTGTCCCTGGGACAGAGACTACTGTAGTCTAATATGAGTGGCCTTGGAGCGGAGACTACTGCAGTCTAATACGATTGGCACTGGGACAGAGACTACTGGAGTCTAACATGAGTGGCCCTGGGACAGAGACTACTGCAGTCTAATATGAGTGGCCCTGGGACAGAGACTACTGCAGTCTAATATGAGTGGCCCTGGGACAGAGACTACTGCAGTCTAACATGAGTGGCCCTGGGACAGAGACTACAGCAGTCTAATATGAGTGGCCTTGGGGCGGAGACTACTGCAGTCTAATACGATTGGCCCTGGGACAGAGACTACTGCAGTCTAACATGAGTGGCCCTGGGACAGAGACTTCAGCAGTCTAATCTGATTGGCCCTGGGGCGGAGACTACAGCAGTCTAATCTGATTGGCCCTGGGACAGAGACTACAGCAGTCTAATCTGATTGGCCCTGGGACAGAGACTACAGCAGTCTAATCTGATTGGCCCTGGGACAGAGACTACAGCAGTCTAATCTGATTGGCCCTGGGACAGAGACTACAGCAGTCTAATCTGATTGGCCCTGGGACAGAGACTACAGCAGTCTAATCTGATTGGCCCTGGGGCGGAGACTACAGCAGTCTAATCTGATTGGCCCTGGGACAGAGACTACAGAAGTCTAATCTGATTGGCCCTGGGGCGGAGACTACTGCAGTCTAATCTGATTGGCCCTGGGACAGAGACTACAGAAGTCTAATCTGATTGGCCCTGGGACAGAGACTACAGAAGTCTAATCTGATTGGCCCTGGGGCGGAGACTACAGCAGTCCAAATGTCACCCTATTCCCTTTATATTGCATTAGTTTTGACCAGGGCCCAAAAGGCACTATAGATTTGGGACACATCCAGATACTTCCATCATTCTGTGCCGTGGCCAAGGAGGACTGATGTGTCTGTTTGGCCCTAGAGAACACAACAGACCATCAGACCTGAACTGAGCTGAGGCCATCAAGCCAAGGTTAGATGGGTCCTCAAATTACACTGCATAATTTATGGAGATGGAATGAGAAAGGAGAAGAGAGGAGGAGAGAGGACAGGAAAAGAGATGAGAGGAGAGGAGAAGAGAGGAATGGAAAGGAAAGGATAGGAGAAGAGAAGAGAGGAGAAGAGGAGAGAAGAAATTAGAGGCGAGAAGAGGTGAACAGAGTAGAAGAGAGGAGAGGAGAACAGAGTAGAAGAGAGGAGAGGAGATTTGAATAGAGGAGAGGAGAATTTAGACTAGAAGAAAGGAGAGGAGAAGAGAAGACATATGAGAGGAGAGGATAAGATAAGATGACATAAAAAAGGAGAGGAGAGGAGAAGAGAAGAGAGGAGAAGAGGAGGTCTGGTATCAGGTATAATGGATGGAGGTCTGGTATCAGGTATAATGGGTCTGGTACCAGGTATAATGGATGGAGGTCTGGTATCAGGTATAATGGGTCTGGTATCAGGTATAATGGGTCTTGTATCAGGTATAATGGATGGAGGTCTGGTATCAGGTATAATGGGTATGGTATCAGGTATAAGGGATGGAGGTCTGGTATCAGGTATAATGGGTCTGGTATCAGGTATAATGGATGGAGTTCTGGTATCAGGTATAATGGGTCTGGTATCAGGTATAATGGATGGAGGTCTGGTATCAGGTATAATGGGTCTGGTATCAGGTATAATGGATGGAGGTCTGGTATCAGGTATAATGGATGTAGGTCTGGTATCAGGTATAATGGGTCTGGTATCAGGTATAATGGATGGAGGTCTGGTATCAGGTATAATGGGTCTGGTATCAGGTATAATGGGTCTGGTATCAGGTATAAAGGGTCTGGTATCAGGTGTAATGGGTCTGGTATCAGGTGTAATGGATGGAGGTCTGGTATCAGGTATAATGGATGGAGGTCTGGTATCAGGTATAATGGGTCTGGTATCAGGTGTAATGGGTCTGGTATCAGGTATAATGGGTCTGGTATCAGGTATAATGGATGGGGGTCTGGTATCAGTTATGATGGGTCTGGTATCAGGTATAATGGATGGAGGTCTGGTATCAGGTATAATGGATGGAGGTCTGGTATCAGGTATAATGGGTCTGGTATCAGGTGTAATGGTTCTGGTATCAGGTATAATGGGTCTGGTATCAGGTATAATGGATGGAGGTCTGGTATCAGGTATAATGGGTCAGGTATCAGATATAATGGATGGAGGTCTGGTATCAGGTATAATGGATGGAGGTCTGGTATCAGGTATAATGGATGGAGGTCTGGTATCAGGTATAATGGATGGAGGTCTGGTATCAGGTATAATGGATGTAGGTCTGGTATCAGGTGTAATGGGTCTGGTATCAGGTATAATGGATGGAGGTCTGGTATCAGGTATAATGCGTCTGCTATCAGGTATAATTGGTCTGGTATCAGGTGTAATTGGTCTGGTATCAGGTGTAATTGGTCTGGTATCAGGTGTAATTGGTCTGGTATCAGGTATAATTGGTCTGGTATCAGGTGTAATTGGTCTGGTATCAGGTATAATGGGTCTGGTATCAGGTATAATTGGTCTGGTATCAGGTATAATAGGTCTGGTATCAGGTATAATGGGTTTGGTATCAGGTATAATGGATGGAGGTCTGGTATCAGGTATAATGGATGGAGGTCTGGTATCAGGTATAATGCGTCTGCTATCAGGTATAATTGGTCTGGTATCAGGTATAATTGGTCTGGTATCAGGTGTAATTGGTCTGGTATCAGGTGTAATTGGTCTGGTATCAGGTATAATTGGTCTGGTATCAGGTGTAAGGGGTCTGATATCAGGTATAATGGATGGAGGTCTGGTATCAGGTATAATGGATGGAGGTCTGGTATCAGGTATAATGCGTCTGCTATCAGGTATAATTGGTCTGGTATCAGGTGTAATGGATGTAGGTCTGGTATCAGGTGTAAGGGGTCTGGTATCAGGTATAATGGATGGAGGTCTGGTATCAGGTATAATGGATGGAGGTCTGGTATCAGGTATAATGCGTCTGCTATCAGGTATAATTGGTCTGGTATCAGGTATAATGGGTCTGGTATCAGGTATAATGGATGGAGGTCTGGTATCAGGTATAATGCGTCTGCTATCAGGTATAATTGGTCTGGTATCAGGTGTAATTGGTCTGGTATCAGGTATGACTGATGTGGTGGATTGGAGAGACGACTGAGGAGGTGTATTAAAGGAAGCTAGCCCCTTGGCTAAGGTTGTTGATTTCCCACTTTTGAATGTGCAAGTATGAACAGTTGCTTAGCTTTGGTATAAATCTCACTTAGATTAAGGAGGTTGTTAGCCCTAGGCTAAATGTAGTGTAAGCAGAACTTCTTAAACAATGCATTGCTTTTTTCCCATATAGTCAAGTATTACAATAAATGTTAAAGCCATAAAGATCCTATAATCCATTTAGGGATTACATATCGCATGTCAAACCATTGGTACTTTAGGAATGAATGTTAATTTGTTTATTTGAGGATACCTTTGAGAAACGAGGCAACGGATGATACAGAGGTGAGATGTGGTTCGGGAGGAAGAGAAAGAGAGAGAGAGAAAGAGAGAGGCAGGGAGGGGAGGGACAGACAGACAGACAGACAGACAGGTTTTCACACACTTATTGTTGGTTAGACCAGAGCCCTATAGAACCCTATTCCCTATATAGTGTACTACTTTAGACCAGAGCCCTATAGACCCCTATTCCCTATATAGTGCACTACTTTGACATGAGCCAATAAGGAATAGGGTGCCATTTAGGCCAGAATCTCAATGTAAACATTCCATTTTGAATGCTGAACAGGACAAAACATGATCCAATTCACCGATTTGTCAAGTGAACATTTCTGGTCATCCCTACTGCCTCTGATCTGATGGACTCAACCGTAAATTACGGCAAATAAAGAGCTTCTGGATTTCAGGACAGCGATCACTCACTCCGGATTAGACAAAGAGCTTCTGGATATCAGGACAGCGATCACTCACCTCGGATTAGACAAAGAGCTTCTGGATTTCAGGACAGCGATCACTCACCTCGGATTAGATAAAGATTTTTTTCAACAACAACAACAACAGCAGCAGCAGCAAGCAGGACTCACACGATATTCTCCAAACACCCCACAGGGCAGACATCCCAATTATTTGCAAATTAAGCGATGCAGAGGAAGAAGAGCCGGATGCCTCATCTGGACCCGCAGAAGACAACTAGGAAAGCTGCCGTTACCGTCAATATTACTCGCCAACGTGCAATCATTGGACAATAAATTAGACAAGGTACGATCATGAATATCCTACCAACGGGACACCAAAAACTGTAATAAACTATGTTTCACATAATCGTGGCTGAATGATGACATGGATATTCAGCTAGCAGGATATACGCTGCACCGGCAAGAGAGAACAGCAGACTCCGGTAAAACGAGGGGGAGCGGTCTGTGCATATTTGTTAACAACAGCTGGTGCACGGAATCTAAGGAAGTCTCTAGATTTGAGTATATTGTGATAAAATGCAGGCCGCACTACTTGCCTAGAGAGTTTTCAGCTATACTTTCGTGGCTGTTTATTTACCATCACAGACAGATGCTGTCTCGAAGACACTCAGTCAGCTGTATAAGGAAATAAGCAAACATAAGCAAACAGGTAACCACTCACCCAGAGACGACGCTCCTAGTGGCCGGAGACTTTAATGCAGGGAAACTTAAATCAGTTCTACCTAATTTCTATCAACATGTTAAATGTGTAACCAGAGGGAAAAAATATCTAGATCAACTGTACTCCACACACAGAGACACGTACAAAGCTCTCCCTCGCCCTCCATTTGATAAATCCGACCACAACTCTATCCTCCTGATTCCTGCTTACAAGTAAAAATTAAAGCAAGAAGCACCAGTGGCTCAATCTATAAAACAGTGGTCAGATGAAGTATATGCTAAACTACAGGACTGTTTTTCTATCACAGACTGGAACATGTTCCGGGATTTTTCCGATAGCATTGAGGAGTACAGCACATCAGTTACTGGCTTTATCAATAAGTGCATTGTTGACGTCGTCCCCACAGTGACTGTACCTACATACTCCAACCAGAAGCCATGAATTACAGGCAACATTTGCACTGAGCTAAAGGCTTGAACTGCCGATTTTAAGGTGCGGGACTCTAACCCGGAAGCTTAAAATAAATCCTGCTATGTCCTGCAACGAACCATCAAACAGCAAAGCGTCAATACAAGATTGAATCATACTTCACCATCTCCGACGCTCGTCTAATGTGGCAGGGCTTGCAAACTATTACAGTCTATAAAGGGGAGCACAGCCGCGAGCTGCCCAGTGACACGAGCCTACCAGACGAGCTAAATCACTTCTGTGCTCTCTTTGAGGCAAGCAACACTGAGGCATGCATGAGAGAATCAGATGTTTCCGTAAGACTGTGTGATCATACTCTCCGTAGCTGACGTGAGTAAGACATATAAACAGGTCAACATTCACAAGGCTGCGGGGCCGGATGGATTACCAGGACGTGTGCTCCGGGCATGTGCTGACCAACTGACAGGTGTCTTCACTGACATCTTCAACTTGTCCCTGATTGAGTCTGCAATACCAACATGTTTCAAGCAGACCACCATAGTCCCTGTGCCCAAGAATAAGAAGGCAACTTCCCTAAATGACTATAGACCCGTAGCACTCACGTCCGTAGCCATGAAGTGCTTTGAAAGGCTGGTAATGGCTCACATCAACACCATTATCCCAGAAACCCTAGACCCACTCCAATTTGCATACCGCCCTAACAGATCCACAGATGATGCAATCTCTATTGCACTCCACACTGCCCTTTCCCTCCTGGACAAAAGGAACACCTACAGTGCCTTGCGAAAGAATTCGGCCCCCTTGAACTTTGCGAGCTTTTGCCACATTTCAGGCTTCAAACATAAAGATATAAAACTGTATTTTTTTGTGAAGAATCAACAACAAGTGGGACACAATTATGAAGTGGAACGACATTTATTGGATATTTCAAACTTTTTTAACAAATCAAAAACTGAAAAATTGGGCGTGCAAAATCTAGTCTAGGACAAAAAGGCTTCTCAACAGTTTTTACCCCCAAGCCATAATGGCTACCCAGACTATTTGCATTGTGCCCACCCCAAGCCATCTTTTGCGCTGCTGCTACTCTCTGTTTATCATATATGCATAGTCACTTTAACTATACATTCATGTACATACTACCTCAATTGGCCTGACCAACCAGTGCTCCCACACATTGGTTAACCGGGCTATCTGCATTGTGTCCCGCCACCCACCACCCGCCAACCCCTCTTTTACGCTACTGCCACACTCTGTTCATCATATATGCATAGTCACTTTAACCATATCTACATGTACATACTACCTCAATCAGCCCGACTTATCGGTGTCTGTATGTAGACTCACTACTGTATATAGCCTCTCTACTGTAAATAGCCTCTCTACTGTATATAGCCTCTCTACTGTATATAGCCTCTCTACTGTATATAGCCCCTCTAATGTATATAACCTCTCTACTGTATATAGCCTCTCTACTGTATATAGCCTTCCTACAGTTATTTTTTCCCTGTCTTTTTACTGTTGTTTTTATTTATTTACTTACCTATTGTTCACATAAACAGAGAACATCCCTGGTCATCCCTACTGCCTCTGATCTGGAGGACTCACTAAACAGAGAACATCCCTGGTCATCCCTACTGCCTCTGATCTGGAGGACTCACTAAACAGAGAACATCCCTGGTCATACCTACTGCCTCTGATCTGGAGGACTCACTAAACAGAGAACATCCCTGGTCATACCTACTGCCTCTGATCTGGAGGACTCACTAAACAGAGAACATCCCTGGTCATACCTACTGCCTCTGATCTGGAGGACTCACTAAACAGAGAACATCCCTGGTCATACCTACTGCCTCTGATCTGGAGGACTCACTAAACAGAGAACATCCCTGGTCATACCTACTGCCTCTGATCTGGAGGACTCACTAAACAGAGAACATCCCTGGTCATCCCTACTGCCACTGATCTGGTGGACTCACTAAACAGAGAACATCCCTGGTCATCCCTACTGCCTCTGATCTGGTAGACTCACTAAACAGAGAACATCACTGGTCATAACTACAGCCTCTGATCTGATGAATTCACTAAACATCCCTACTGCCTCTGATCTGATGGACTTACTTAACAGGGAACATCTCTGGTCATCCCTACTGCCTCTGATCTGGCAGACTCACTAAACAGAGAACATCCCTGGTCATCCCTACAGCTCCTGATATGGAGGACTCACTAAACAGAGAACATCCCTGGTCATCCCTACTGCCTCTGATCTGGTGGACTCACTAAACAGAGAATATCCCTGGTCATCCCTACTGCCTCTGATCTGGTGGACTCACTAAACCAAGAACATCCCTGGTCATCCCTACGGCCTCTGATCTGGCAGACTCACTAAACATCCCTACAGCCTCTGATCTGATGGACTCACTAAATACACATGCTTCCTTTGTAAATTATGTCTGAGGGAATGTGCCCCTTGCTAACTGTAATTTGAAAAAACAAGGAAATGATGCCACCTGGTTTGCGTAATACAAGGAATTTTTATATACTTTATGCCCTGACTTTTGACACTGATGTATATTTAAAACTACATTATTCTAGACTTTACACAGTAGTGTTTTACTGGGTGACTTTCACTTTTACCTGAGTCATTTTCTTTGTACGTGTGTGTGTGTGTTTGTGTGTGTGTGTGTGTGTGTGTGTGTGTGTGTGCGTGTGTGTTTGTGTGTGTGTGTGAATCTTTGTGTGAATGTGTGTCTGTCCGTGCATGTGAATGGTGTGTGTGTGTATGTATGGGTGTGTCTGTGCGTATTTGTGTGCGTGTGTGTGTGTGTGTGTGTGTGTGTGTTGGTCTACCATTTGCTAGAGATGAGAATGGTTCATTGGTATTCTCCATGTGGAGCAGAATAAATTATACGGGCAGTAAATATTACCCTTCAACCTTATTAAACGCTGGTGAATGATTTAACACACAGCATGACAGCATGACAACAT
The DNA here is from genome assembly GCF_045791955.1 of Oncorhynchus clarkii lewisi. NCBI lineage: Eukaryota > Metazoa > Chordata > Actinopteri > Salmoniformes > Salmonidae > Oncorhynchus > Oncorhynchus clarkii. The sequence goes on along the minus strand of NC_092158.1, from coordinate 1,849,108 downwards.
GACAGCATGATTCATCCGTAGTCGTCTTCTTTTGGATTAATCAGTTTAAGAACAACAGCATTTCAACAGATATAAGCATCACACACATTGGGTTGTCATAAACATGGCATATCAAGCGTTAACAAATTGCATTGCTGATGGCTTGACTAAATCTGTTGTCAATGTGAGTTGGATGGATTGTTTTGAAGAGTGAGAAAGAGAAACCTTTCAAAAACAATACCCTGGCGTACATTCCCATTAAAGACATTTCACAGTGAGGGGTCACACGTGTAACTTATTACCATATCATTGTGAAAACTCTTCCTGACATTCTGCTCTGACGGAGTAAGCTTTTCCCAAGCATATTATTGTGGAGAAAGCTTTGAGTGACAGTTTAGAACACATTCCATATTCGGTTTAACAGGCTTTTGTCCAGATAGAAACATGAACCCTGCTATGCCCTGTGTACGTCCCATATCACATCCTATTCATAGGGAATAGGGTGCCATTGAGGATAAATCCATTCATCACAACAACCTCTCAACGACCTGACATGAACATTACCACAACTTTTAAATTAAACATCTTTGCAGAATGTGATCACACTGAAATAAGTTGTTCATGAGGAGTCGGTGGAACGCATCGTCTTACAACACCTAGTTCATCGCCTAGTTCACCTCTTAGTTCACCTCTTAGTTCACCTCCTAGTTCACCTCCTAGTTCACCTCCTAGTTCACCTCCTAGTTCAGTCGGTGGAACGCATCGTCTTACAACACCTAGTTCACCTCCTAGTTCACCTCCTAATTCACCTCCTAGTTCAGTCGGTGGAACGCATCGTCTTACAACACCTAGTTCATCACCTAGTTCACCTCTTAGTTCACCTCTTAGTTCACCTCCTAGTTCACCTCCTAGTTCACCACGTAGTTCACGACCTAGTTCCCCAACAAGTTCATCACCTAATTCACCTCCTAGTTCATCACCTAGTTCATCTCCTAGTTCTTCAACAAATTCACCACCTAGATCACCACCTAGAAAATCTCTTAGTTCACCTCGAGTTCACGACCTAGTTCACCACCGAGTTCACCTCCTAGTTCACCGCCTAGTTCACAGCCTAGTTCACCTCCTAGTTCATCTCCTAGTTCACCTCCTAGTTCACCACCTAGTTCCTCTCCTAGTTCATCACCAAGTTCACTTCCTAGTTTACCTCCTAGTTCATCTCCTAGTTCACCACCTAGTTTACCACCTAGTTCACCGCTTTGTTCCCTGTCTTGATCACTGCCTAGTTCACCACATAGTTCATCTCTTAGTTCACCACCTAGTTCACAGCCTAATCCACTTCCTAGTTCATCTCCTAGTTCACCTCCTAGATCATCACCTAGTTCATCTCCTAGTTAAACACCTAGTTCACCTCCTAGTTCACCTCCTAGTTCATCTCCTAGTTCAACACCTAGTTCACCTCCTGGTTGATCGCCTAATTCACCACAAAGTTCACCTCCTAGTTCATCACCTAGTTCATCACCTAGTTCACCTTCTAGTTCACTTCCTAGTTCATCACCTAGTTCACCTCCTAGTTCACCGCCTAGTTCATCAACAAGTTCATCACCTAGTTCACCTCCTGATTCATTGCCTAATTCACCACCTAGTTCACCTCCTAGTTCACCTCCTAGTTCATCACCTAGTTCACCTCCTAGTTCATCACCTAATTCACCTTCTAGTTCACCTCCTAGTTCATCACCTAGTTCACCTCCTAGTTCACCACCTAGTTTACCTCTTAGTTCATCACCTAGTTCATCGCCTAGTTCAGCTAGTTCATCACCTAATTCACCACCTATTTCACCTCCTAGTTCCTCATCTAGTTTATCTCCTAGTTCACCACCTAGTTCACCTCCTAGTTCACCACTAGTTTACCGCCTAATTCACCTCCTAGTTCCCTTCCTAGTTCGTCATCTAGTTCATCTCCAAGTTCACCACCTAGTTCCTCACCTTGTTCATCTCCTAGTTTCACTCCTAGTTCATCACCTAGTTCACCTCCTAGTTCATCACCTAGTTCACCTCCTAGTTCATCACCTAGTTCACCTCCTAGTTCATCACCTAGTTCCCCTCCTAGTTCATCACCTAGTTTACCTACTAGTTCACCACCTAGTTCATCACCTAGTTCACCACCTAGTTCACCACCTAGTTTACCTCCTATTTCATCACCTAGTTCACATTCTTTTCACCACCTAGTTCATCAACAAGTTCATCACCTAGTTCACCTCCTAGTTCATCACCTTATTCACCACATAGTTCACCTCCTAGTTCACCTCCAAGTTCATCACCTAGTTCATCGCCTAGTTCAACTCTTAATTCACCACCTAGTTCACCTCCTAGTTCGTCATCTAGTTCCCCTCCTAGTTCATCATCTAGTTCATTTCCTAGATCACCACCTAGTTCATCTCCTAGTTCACCTCCTTGTTAATCTCCTAGTTCATCTTCAAGTTCATCGCCTGGTTCACCGCTTAGTTCACCGCCTAGTTCACCACCTTGTTCATCACCTAGTTCACTGTCTATTTCATCACCTTTTTCATTACCTTTTGAATCAATAATACAGTATATTGTCCTGGAAAAAATGTTAGCCCTGTCCTCTGTAATATAGCTAGCTTAATCAATACATAGCCTAACATTCTGCAAACACAACGAACCAGTGATGTAGGGAATCTGACCTCTGGCTTCAGCGCAGAAGTCAGTTACATGACCTATTCTGTACATTAACCTCTTTGATCTCTAGGGGCGCTATTTCATTTTTGGATAAAAAACGTTCCCGTTTTAAGTGCGATATTTTGTCACGAAAAGATGCTCGACTATGCATATTCTTGACAGTTTTTGAAAGAAAACACTCTGAAGTTTCAGAATCTGCAAAGATATTGTCTGTAAGTGCCCCAGAACTCATTCTACAGGCGAAACCAAGATGATGCGTCAACCAGGAAATGAGCAGAATTTCTGAAGCTCTGTTTTCCATTGTCTCCTTATATGGCTGTGATTGCGCAAGGAATGAGCCTACACTTTCTGTCGTTCCCCCAACGTGTTAGCAGCATTGTGACGTATTTGTAGGCATATCATTGGAAGATTGACCATAAGAGACTACATTTTCCAAGTGTCCGCCTGGTGTCCCTGCGTCGAAATTGGAGCGTAAAGCCAGGTGCAATTATTTTTCCATTTGAGAGCAAGGAGAAACCAGGCTTCCACGAAGGATATATCATTGAAGAGATATGTGGAAAAACACCTTGAGGATTAATTCTAAACCACGTTTGACATGTTTCAGTCGATATTATGGAGTTAATTTGGAAAAAAGTTCGCGTTTTGAGGGCTGAATTTTCTTTTTTTTTTTTTTTTTTTTTTTTTTTTTGGTAGCCAAATGTGATGTACAAAACGGAGCTATTTCTAATACACAAAGAATCTTTTTGGAAAAACTGAGCATCTGCTATCTAACTGAGAGTCTCCTCATTGAAAACATCAGAAGTTCTTCAAAGGTAAGTTATTTTATTTGAAGGCTTTACTTGTTTTTGTGATAGTTGCCTGCTAAATGCTAACGCTAATGCTAACGCTAAATGCTACGCTAGCTAGCTACTGTTACACAAATGATTGTTTTCCTATGGTTGAAAAGCATATTTTGAAAATCTGAGATGACAGTGTTGTTAACAAAAGGCTAAGCTTGAGAGATAGCATATTAATTTCATTTCATTTGCGATTTTCATGAATAGTTAACGTTGCGTTATGGTAATGAGCTTAGGTCTATAAATAGAATCCTGGATCCGGGTTTGGTCGTCGCAACAGGTTAATCATCTTTGCTGAAGTTTCATGCCACAGCTAACTGCCAAAATAAAGGTTTATTCCACAGCAAACTGACTAAATAAAGGTTTATTCCACAGCAAACTGACTAAATAAAGGTTTATTCTGCAGCTAACTGCCAAAATAAAGGTTTATTCCACACTAACTGACTAAATAAAGGTTTATTCCACAGCTAACTGACTAAATAAAGGTTTATTCTGCAGCTAACTGCCAAAATAAAGGTTTATTCCACAGCTAACTGACTAAATAAAGGTTTATTCCACAGCTAACTGACTAAAGAAAGATTTATTCTGCAGCAAACTGACCAAATAAAGGTAAAGCTTGAATAAATGGGGGAAAACAAAGTATATCGAAAGCAGGTGCTTCCACACAGGTGTGCAATTAACAATCCATCATGCTTAGGGTCTTGTACTGCCCATTATTTTGGCTACCATGGCTCTCAGTCACCAGATCCTAACCAAATTGAAGACTTATGGGAGATTCTGGAGCGACGCCTGAGACAGTGTTTTACACCACCATCAACAAAACACCAAATTATGGAATTTCTTAGGGAAGAGCGGTGTCACAGCACACCAATAGTTCCAGAAATCTGTAGAATTTATGCCAAGGGGCATTGAAGCTGTTCTGGAGACTTGTGGTGGTCCAACACTCAATTAAGACACTTTATTTTGGTGTTTCCTTTATGTTGCCAGTTGCCTGTGTATGGTTGAGGTTGTGGAGAATCATTTGACAAATATTTTACTTGTACTTAAAAAGATGTATCCTTGACCCTCACCTTCACCCTGCAGCTAGAGTAGCAACAAACATCTATAACTCACGTGTTGAGTGTGTGTTACATGTGTATCTACAACTCACGTGTTGAGTGTGTGTTACACGTGTATCTATAACTCACGTGTTGAGTGTGTGTTGCTGATAGACAACAATAATTTGTTCACCTCTTCCACACTGACTTTACGGCATTCAAAAGTACAATTCTTGTCTTTCATAATTTGGTCCGATATACTTGGATGTGTACAGTAATGTCAGCTCTTGTTGCTGGCAAGTCATCCCTAAGTTTGCTTAACTTGCCAATGAAAAAGTAATTGGAGAAGTTTGCAATATCAGTGGGCTTTGTGATGAATGCATCATCTGATTGAATGAATGAAGGAGCCGAGTTAGCTTTTTTCCCCAAAATGTCATTTAAGGTGCCCCAAAGCTTTTTACTATCATTCTTTATATAATTTATCTTTCTTCCATAGTGTAGTTTATTTTTATTTCATTTAGTCACATGATTTCTTAATGTGCAGTACGTTTGCCAATCAGTTGGGCTGCCAGACCTATTTGCAATACCTTTTGCCTCATCCCTCTCAACCAATGTTTCAATTCCTCATCAATCCAAGAGGATTTAACAGTTTTTACAGTCATTTTCTGAATGGGTGCGTGTTTACTAGTGACTGGAATAACTTGTTTCATAAATGTGACAAGTGCAGCGTCTGGTTGCTCCTCATTACACACCACAGACCAGCAAATATTATTTATTATTTACATCATCAACACATGAATGACTACGAAATGGATTGTATGACCTCTTATACACAATATTAGGCCCAGCCTTTGGAACTTTGGATTTCCTATATATGCTGTATTCTGATCACTAAATCCTATGGATTTGGATACTGCTTTAAAGCAAATATCTGCAGCATTAGTAAAGATGTGATCAATACATGTTGCTGATTTCATTCCTGTGCTGTTTGTAACTACCCAGGTAGGTTGACTGATAACCTGAACCAGGTTGCAGGCACTGGTTAAAGTTTGAAGCTTTTTCCTGAGTGGGCAGTTTGATGAGAGCCAGTCAATATTTTAAATCCCCCAGACAAGATACTTCTCTGTTGATATCACATACATTATCAAGCATTTCACACATATTATCCAGATACTGACTGTTAGCACTTGGTGGTCTATAGCAGCTTCCCACCAGAATGGGCTTTAGGTGAAGCAGATGAACCTGTAGCCATATTATTTCAACAGTATTTCACATGAGATCGTCTCTAAGCTTTACAGGAATGTGGTTCTGAATATAGAACGCAACAGTGCCCCCATTGGCATTTTTGTCTTTTCTGTAGTTATAACCATGTGTTGCTACCACTGTATCATTAAAGATATTATCTAAGTGAGTTTCAGAGATAGTCAGAATATGAAAAACATTTGTTACAAGCAAGTTATTGACTTCATGGACCTTGTTTCTTAGGCTGCATATGTTAATATGGGCTATTTTTAGCACTTTTCTGGGTTGCTTGATTATTTTAATGCTTTACTGGGAAGCTTATCAGAGGTAGACTTACTCATGTTATTTACATTGGAGCTGATAGTGCAGGGTGAGCTGCATAAAGTGGTCTTCCTACTATTGCACACCGCCTCAATGCAAACAGTGTAACTCTGGTTTATAGGCTCAAGATTACTGCTTTCAATAGCTGTAGGATAAACAGATGAATTCGTTGCAATTAAGGGTACATAAATTAAATTACTTACATTGTGTTTGCCAATGCCCTAGGATCATGTACATTTGATGCAGCATTATGACAACTCATTGTCACAATGGTAGGGATTAACTGAGCAGGTCTTGGATCATTTACCAGTCATTTTTGAGTGTGTGTTGAGTGTGTGTGTGTGTTACATTTGTATCTATAACTCACGTGTTGCCACTGGTCCCTGATGAGGGGTCTGTATCGTAGGAAGTACTTCAGGGGGAAGCTCTCTACATCTGGCCAGGTAGAAGGGCTATTCCAGGTGACCTCCAGACGACGAACGTTGTTAGGGATGGGCGTGGCCACCACCTTTTCAGGGGGGTCTGGCTTCACTGCAGGGAGAGAGGAGAGACAACACATTAGACAATACAGTACACAGGGACATTGACTAAGCTGGAGACCGTTTTGGGACACAGTACAGGACAGTGGGCATGTAGTCACAGCACAGAGAAAGACATTGTGGAATACAGATCATCACATGGACAAATTGATGAATGGTTAGAGGACAAACAGGAATTTCATCAGGTGTGAGACATAGAGAAAGACCAAATGGAGGATGAAGAGCAGTGGTAACAATTGGTGCCCCGGGTCCTCTGGACTGGGTAAGAGCTCTGAAGGCCCCCTGGGTGCTGGGTAGGACCTCTGAAGGCTCTCTGGGGGACCTGGGTAGAGCCTTTGAAGGTCATCGGGGGACCTAGGTAGAAATTCTGAAGGCCCTCTGGGGGCTGGGTAGGACCTCTGAAGGCCCTCTGGGGGCTGGGTAGGACCTCAGAAGGCCCTCTGGGGGCTGGGTAGGACCTCTGAAGGCCCTCTGGGGGCTAGGTAGGACCTCTGAAGACCCTCTGGGGGCCAGGTAAGGACCTCTGAAAGGCTCTCGGGGGGCCAGGTAGGACCTCTAAAAGGCCCTCTGGGGAATGAGTAGGACCTCTGAAGTCCATCGGGGACCTGGGTAGCTAGCACCTCTGAAGGCCCTCTGGGGGCTGGTTATGACCTCTGAAGGCCCTCAGGACTTGGGTAGCACCTCTGAAGGCCCTCTGGGGGCTGGTTATGACCTCTGAAGGCCCTCTGGGGGCTGGGTAGGACCTCTGAAGGCCCTCTGTGGGCTGGTTATGACCTCTGAAGGCCCTCAGGACTTGGGTAGCACCTCTGAAGGCCCTCTGGGGGCTGGTTATGATCTCTGAAGGCCCTCTGGGGGCTGGTTATGACCTCTGGAGGCCCTCAGGACTTGGGTAGCACCTCTGAAGGCCCTCTGGGGCTGGGTAGGACCTCTGTAGGCTCTCTGGGCGCTGGTAGGACTTCCGAAGACCCTCAAGGGCTGGGTAAGACCTCTGAATGGCTCTCGGGGGGCCAGGTAAGACCTCTCAGCTCAGAGTGAAGGCTACAGGTCAGAGTGAAAGCTACAGCTCAGAGTGAAGGCCATTGCTCAGAGTGAAGGCTACAGCTTAGAGTGAAAGCTGCAGCTCAGAGTGAAGCCTTCAGCTCAGAGTGAAAGCTCCAGCTCAGAGTGGCTATTGCTCAGAGTGAAGGATACTGTTTAGAGTGAAGGCTACAGCTCAGAGTGAAAGCTACAGCTCAGAGTGACGCCTACAGCTCAGAGTGACGCCTACAGCTCAGAGTGAACGCTTCAGCTCAGAGTGAAAGCTACAGCTCAGAGTGAAAGCTAATGCTTTTAGTGAAGACTACAGCTCATAGTAAAGGCTACTACATAGAGTGAAGGCTACAGCTCAGAGTGAAGGCTACAGCTCAGAGTGAAGGCTACAGCTCAGAGTGAAGACTACAGCTCAGAGTGAAAGCTACAGCTCAAGGTGAAGGCTACAGCTCAGAATGAAGGCTAATGCTTATAGTGAAGACTACAGCTCATAGTAAAGGTTACTGCTTAGAGTGAAGGCTACAGCTCAGAGTGAAGACTACGGCTCAGAGTGAAATCTACAGCTCAGAGTGAAGGCTACAGCTCAGAATGAAGGCTACAGCTCAGAGTGAAGGCTACAGCTCAGAATGAAAGCTATAGCTCAGAGTGAAGGTTACAGCTCAGAGTGAAAGCTATAGCTCAGAGTGAAGGTTACAGCTCAGAATGAAAGCTATAGCTCAGAGTGAATTCTGCAGCTCAGAGTGAATTCTGCAGGAAAGAGAGTGGGATAAGTAGAATGCTGTGTTTGTGTGAGCCTGGGAAGTGTTTTGAGAATGCAATGCTGTTTCTACTCTGTATGGTGTCTCTGTGGTATTTTGGGATCAGTGTGTTTACTCTGTGGTTTAGCTCCAACCACTGGGGCAGGGCTGGGACAGGACAGGACAAAGACATCCCCATAGCGGACAGAGGCGTGTAAGCTGCCCAACTCGAACTCTCCTCACCCCCTACCCTTTTCATTCCCTCCTCACCACCCCTACCCTTCTCATTCCCTCCTCACCACCCCTACCCTTCTCATTCCCTCCGCACCACCCCTACCCTTCTCATTCCCTCCTCACCACCCCTACCCTTCTCATCCCTCCTCACCCCCTACCCTTCTCATACCTTCCGCACCACCCCTACACTTCTCATGGACTCCTCACCCCCCTACCCTTCTCATTCCCTCCTCACCACCCCCACCCTTCTCATTTCCTCCTCACCCCCCTACCCTTCTCATTTCCTCCTCACCCCCCTACCCTTATCATTTCCTCCTCACCCCCCTACCCTTCTCATTTCCTCCTCACCCCCCTACCCTTATCATTTCCTCCTCACCCCCCTACCCTTATCATTTCCTCCTCACCCCCCTACCCTTATCATTTCCTCCTCACCCCCCTACCCTTCTCATTCCCTCCTCATTTTTATTAAAGCATTTTTAAAAAAGTATAAAGTCTTCTTGGACATGACGCTACAAGCTTGGCACATCTTTATTTGGGCAGTTTCTCATACTCTTCTCTGCAGATCCTCTCAAGCTCTGTCAGGTTGGAGGGGACCATCGCGGCACAGCTATTATCAGGTCTCTCCAGATATGTTCCATCGGGTTCAACTCTACACTGAGGCTGGGCCACTCAAGGACATTCAGAGGCTTGTCCTGAAGCCAATCCTGCATTGTCTTGACTGTGTGCTTAAGGTCATTGTCCTGTTGGAAGGTGAACCTCTGGAGCAGGTTTTCATCAGCGATCTCTCTGTACTTTGCTCCGTTCATCTTTCCCTGCCGCTGAAAAACATCCCCACAGCAAGATGCTGCCACCACCATGAATCACCGTAGAGTTGGTACCAGGTTTCCTCCACACTAGACCCTTGAAATTCAGGCCAAAGAGTTCAATCTTGCTTTCATCAGACCAGGGAATCTTGTTTCTCATGGTCTGAGATTCTTTAGGTGGCTTTTGGCAAACTGCAAGAGGGCTGTCGTGCCTTTTACTGAGTAGTGACTTCCGTCTGGCCACACTACCATAAAGGTCTGATTGGTAGAGTGATGCAGAGATGGTTATCCTTCTGGAAGGTTCTCCCATCTCCACAGAGGAACTCTGGAGCTCTGTCAGAGTGGCCATCTTGTTCTTGGCCTCCTCCCTGACCAATGCCCTTCTCCCCCAATTGCTAATTTTGACCAAGCAGCCAGCTCTAGTAAGAGTCTGTAAAAAATATATATTTATATATATATATTTTAAGGGGTGGATCAGCTTAATATTGAGGAAAGAATGTTGCTTCCATCAATGTAATTGTCTGCATCATTTCCAACCCCCCATATATTTTTGGGGTAAATATACAGTGCCTTGCGAAAGTATTCGGCCCCCTTGAACTTTGCAACCTTTTGCCACATTTCAGGCTTCAAACATAAAGATATAAAACTGTATTTTTTTGTGAAGAATCAACAACAAGTGGGACACAATCATGAAGTGGAACGACATTTATTGGATATTTCAAACTTTTTTAACAATTCAAAAACTGAAAAATTGGGAGTGCAAAATTATTCAGCCCCTTTACTTTCAGTGCAGCAAACTCTCTCCAGAAGTTCAGTGAGGATCTCTGAATGATCCAATGTTGACCTAAATGACTAATGATGATAAATACAATCCACCTCTGTGTAATCAAGTCTCCGTATAAATGCACCTGCAATGTGATAGTCTCAGAGGTCCGTTAAAAGCGCAGAGAGCATCATGAAGAACAAGGAACACACCAGACAGGTCCGAGATACTGTTGTGAAGAAGTTTAAAGCCGGATTTGGATACAAAAATATTTCCCAAGCTTTAAACATCCCAAGGAGCACTGTGCAAGCGATAATATTGAAATGGAAGGAGTGTCAGACCACTGCAAATCTACCAAGACCTGGCCGTCCCTCTAAACTTTCAGCTCATACAAGGAGAAGACTGATCAGAGATGCAGCCAAGAGGCCCATGATCACTCTGGATGAACTGCAGAGATCTACAGCTGAGGTGGGAGACTGTCCATAGGACAACAATCAGTCGCATATTGCACAAATCTGGCCTGTATGGAAGAAGAAAGCCATTTCTTAAAGATATCCATAAAAAGTGTTGTTTAAAGTTTGCCACAAGCCACCTGGGAGACACACCAAACATGTGGAAGAAGGTGCTCTGGTCAGATGAAACCAAAATTGAACTTTTTGGCAACAATGCAAAACGTTATGTTTGGCGTAAAAGCAACACAGCTGAACACACCATCCCCACTGTCAAACATGGTGGTGGCAGCATCATGGTTTGGGCCTGCTTTTCTTCAGCAGGGACAGGGAAGATGGTTAAAATTTATGGGAAGATGGATGGAGCCAAATACAGGACCATTCTAGAAGAAAACCTGATGGAGTCCGCAAAAGACCTGAGACTGGGACGGAGATTTGTCTTCCAACAAGACAATGATCCAAAACATAAAGCAAAATCTACAATGCAATGGTTCAAAAATAAACATATCCAGGTGTTAGAATGGCCAAGTCAAAGTCCAGACCTGAATCCAATCGAGAATCTGTGGAAAGAACTGAAAACTGCTGTTCACAAATGCTCTCCATCCAACCTCACTGAGCTCGAGCTGTTTTGCAAGGAGGAATGGGAAAAAATGTCAGTCTCTCGATGTGCAAAACTGATAGAGACATACCCCAAGCGACTTACAGCTGTAATCGCAGCAAAAGGTGGCGCTACAAAGTATTACCTTAAGGGGGCTGAATAATTTTGCACGCCCAATTTTTCAGTTTTTGATTTGTTAAAAAGGTTTGAAATATCCAATAAATGTCGTTCCACTTCATGATTGTGTCCCACTTGTTGTTGATTCTTCACAAAAAAATACAGTTTTATATCTTTATGTTTGAAGCTTGAAATGTGGCAAAAGGTCGCAAAGTTCAAGGGGGCCGAATACTTTTGCAAGGCACTGTACACACACCTATACAGTGGGGAGAACAAGTATTTGATACACTGCCGATTTTGCAGGTTTTCCTACTTACAAAGCATGTAGAGGTCTGTAAATCCAGAAAATCACATTGTATGATTTTAAAGTAATTCATTTGCATTTTATTGCATGACATAATTATTTGATCACCTAACCACCAGTAAGAATTCCGGCTCTCACAGACCTGTTAGTTTTTCTTTAAGAAGCCCTCCTGCTCTCCACTCATTACCTGTATTAACTGCACCTGTTTGAACTCGTTACCTGTATAAAAGACACCTGTCCACACACCAATCAAACAGACTCCAACCTCTCCACAATGGCCAAGACCAGAGAGCTGTGTAAGGACATCAGGGTTAAAATTGTAGACCTGCACAAGGCTGGGATGGGCTACAGAACAATAGGCAAGCAGCTTGGTGAGAAGGAAACAACTGTTGGCGCAATTATTAGAAAATGGAAGACGTTCAAGATGACGGTCAATCACCCTCAGTCTGGGGCTCCATGCAAGATCTCACCTCATGCGGCATCAATGATCATGAGGAAGGTGAGGGATCAGACCAGAACTACACGGCAGGACCTGGTCAATGACCTGAAGAGAGCTGGGACCACAGTCTCAAAGAAAACCATTAGTAACACACTATGCCGTCATGGATTAAAATCCTGCAGAGCACGCAAGGTCCCCCTGCTCAAGCCAGCGCATGTCCAGGCCCGTCAGAAGTTTGCCAATGACCATCTGGATGATCCAGAGGAGGAATGGGAGAAGGTCATGTGGTCTGATGAGACAAAAATATAGCTTTTTGGTCTAAACTCCACTCACCGTGTTTGGAGGAAGAAGAAGGATGAGTATGAGCATGGAGGTGGAAACATCATTCTTTGGGGATTATTTTCTGCAAAGGGGACAGGACGACTGAACCGTATTGAGGGGCGGATGGATGGGGCCATGTATCGCGAGATCTTGGCCAACATCTTACTTCCCTCAGTAAGAGCATTGAAGATGGGTCGTGGCTGGGTCTTCCAGCATGACAACGACTCAAAACACACAGTCAGGGCAACCAAGGAGTGGATCCGTAAGAAGCATCTTAAGGGCCTGGAGTGGCCTAGCCAGTCTCCAGACCTGAACCCAATAGAACATCTGTGGAGGGAGCTGAAAGTCCGTATTGCCCAGCGACAGCCCCGAAACCTGAAGGATCTGGAGAAGGTCTATATGGAGGAGTGGGCCAAAATCCCTGCTGCAGTGTGTGCAAACCTGGTCAAGAACTACAGGAAACTCTGTAATTGCAAACAAAGATTTCTGTACCAAATATTAAGTTCTGCTTTTCTGATGTATCAAATACTTATGTCATTCAATAAAATGCAAATTAATTACTTAAAAATCATACAATGTGATTTTCTGGATTTTTGTTTTAGATTCCGTCTCTCAAAGTTGAAGTGTACCTATGATACAATTATAGCCCTCTACATGCTTTGTAAGTAGGAAAACCTGCAAAATCGGCAGTGTATCAAATATTTGTTCTCCCCACTGTAGATATACATACACACATATATACATACACACACCTATATAGATATACATACACACATATATACATACACACACCTATATAGATATACATACACACATATATACATACACACACCTATATAGATATACATACACACATATATACATACACACACCTATATAGATATACATACACACATATATACATACACACACCTATATAGATATATATACACACATATATACATACACACACCTATATAGATATACATACACACATATATACATACACACACCTATATAGATATACATACACACATATATACATACACACACCTATATAGATATACATACACACATATATACATACACACACCTATATAGATATACATACACACATATATACATACACACACCTATATAGATATACATACACACATATATACATACACACACCTATATAGATATACATACACACATATATACATACACACACCTATATAGATATACATACACACATATATACATACACACACCTATATAGATATACATACTTTTTATAGAATATACCTTTATTATTCCTCCAAACCCTACTACCCTTCCCCCAATTGGAGTAAACTAATAAACACTTAGGCTTCTATCTCCAGTCTACACATATTATACACATTTTACAGACACAATCTATTTTACAATAGTTACATTTTGTTTGTTTTGAGTCCTTCCTCTATTTCTGATGTCCCTCCAGTTTGATTTCGATTTGTAACTGTGCTATTTCACAAAATTTCTGAACCTATATACATTTTACAGACCCCGTATGTTTTACATTGGTTATCTTGTTATTAGTCCCAACCTTCAGCTCCATTCGACGCCTCCCATCTATCTCTCAACAACATCCATTTTGAATTTCTATTTGCCATATATTTTTCAACAGTGCTGTTATGCTTCACAACAAGTATTGAACATTTCTATTCTCATAGATTCTACAGATAGTAAATTAAAAATATATATTTTTGCTAAAATAATTATTATATTATTGATTGATTGACTATGGCTTTTCATAGTCAGTTAGTTCTAGGCAAATTTTGCAATTCTTCAGCCATTCCTGGTCCTGTGACCAAAAACGAGCAACATATGGACAAAACCAAAATAAATGATCTAATGACTCTGCCTCCTCACAGCAGAATCTGCAGAGCTGGGAAGATTGTATCCTCCAGATATATAACATTCTATTGGATCCTCACAGCAGAATCTGCAGAGCTGGGAAGATTGTATCCCCCATATATATAACATTCTATTGGATCCTCACAGCAGAATCTGCAGAGCTGGGAAGATTGTATCCCCCATATATATAACATTCTATTGGATCCTCACAGCAGAATCTGCAGAGCTGGGAAGATCCCCCATATATATAACATTCTATTGGATCCTCACAGCAGAATCTGCAGAGCTGGGAAGATCCCCCATATATATAACATTCTATTGGATCCTCACAGCAGAATCTGCAGAGCTGGGAATATTGTATCCCCCATATATATAACATTCTATTGGTTGCAAGAATTTTGTATAGTAATTTAAACTGAAACATTTGAAGTTTTGAATCCGGTGTTGTTTTGCGTATCAATTCATAAACCATGTGACATGGAATGGGTACATCAAAAATCTCTTCACAACTATTTTGAAATGTATATCGTACAGTTGTCAGTTTTTTGATCCTTAAATGAAATTGGTATCTGCTTTTATTTATCACACTTTTCTTTAACCGTTTATGTTCTTTAATACAGGGCCGACATACAAGTTACTTACTTTTCCCCTTCTACTTGCCTCTTCCATTTCTGTGGTAATGCTGGAATTAGTTGGTTGTAATTGTGGGTAGAGCAGACATTTCCATATGTCTGTGTTAGCTGCATGTGTGACAACACTCCACCAGTCCTATTTATGATATCATTCACTAAAAGTATACCTTCTTTAAAAATGTCTTTGAAAAATATGTTTTTAAAAAAAAATCAATTAGTATATTTGAGTTTAACCACAATATTTGTAGTATTATTTGTTCTGTCTTTTCAGGTGGATTAAACTGACATTGCAACCAGCTTTCTAATGCTTGTTCAAAAAATAACGATATTTTGGAGATGATTTCCTTTTCAAACAACCGAAAGTAGGTAGGAAAGAGCAGGTTGTAATCTGAAAAAAGGGAAAAAGGCCATTCTTGAATATAGGATGAGACATTCCTACCGATTTAAGTATAACTTTTGTACGACTGATGCCTTTTGTGAGAGGTCTAAACCTTTAATATTTAAATCATTTCTGCCCTCAGAATTCATATTTGTTAAATAAATACGCTCTCTAATTTTGTCTGGCTTGCCGTTCCAAATGAAATTGAATATTTTTTGTTCATATAATTTAAAAAGCACGTCACTAGGTGTAGGCAAAACGATAAGCAAAAAGGTAAACTGGGATATGACTAAAGAGTTAATCAGGGTAAACTAGGATATGACTAAAGAGTTAATCAGGGTAAACTGTGATATGACTAAAGAGTTAATCAGGGTAAACTGTGATATGACTAAAGAGTTAATCAGGGTAAACTGTGATATGACTAAAGAGTTAATCAGGGTAAACTGTGATATAACTAAAGAGTTAATCAGGGTAAACTGTGATATAACTAAAGAGTTAATCAGGGTAAACTGATGATTTGTATAGTAAGTATCAGGAAGGTGTTCCTAATGATTTGTATAGTCAGTATCAAGAAGGTGTTCCTAATGATTTGTATAGTCAGTATGAGGAAGGTGTTCCTAATGATTTGTATAATGATTTCTGCTATCTGTTATATTGAGTTTCTGCTATCTGTTATATTGAGTTTCTGCTATCTGTTATAATGAGTTTCTGCTATCTGTTATATTGAGTTTCTGCTATCTGTTATAATGAGTTTCTGCTGTCTGTTATATTGAGTTTCTGCTATCTGTTATAATGAGTTTCTGCTGTCTGTTATAATGAGTTTCTGCTATCTGTTATAATGAGTTCCTGCTGTGTGTTATAATGAGTTTCTGCTATCTGTTATAATGTTTCTGCTATCTGATATACTGAGTTTCTGCTATCTGTTATAATGAGTTTCTGCTGTCTGTTATAATGAGTTTCTGCTATCTGTTATAATGAGTTCCTGCTGTCTGTTATAATGAGTTCCTGCTGTCTGTTGTAATGAGTTCCTGCTGTGTGTTATAATGAGTTCCTGCTGTCTGTTGTAATGAGTTTCTGCCATCTGTTATAATGAGTTCCTGCTGTCTGTTGTAATGAGTTCCTGCTGTGTGTTATAATGAGTTCCTGCTGTCTGTTGTAATGAGTTTCTGCTTTCTGTTATAATGAGTTTCTGCTGTCTGTTATAATGAGTTCCTGCTGTCTGTTGTAATGAGTTTCTGCTGTCTGTTATAATGAGTTCATGCTGTGTGTTATAATGACTTCCTGCTATCTGTCATAATGAGTTTCTGCTGTCTGTTATAATGAGTTCCTGCTGTCTGTTGTAATGAGTTCCTGCTGTCTGTTATAATGAGTTCCTGATGTCTGTTGTAATGAGTATCTGATGTCTGTTATAATGAGTTCCTGCTGTCTGTTGTAATGAGTTCCTGCTGTCTGTTGTAATGAGTTCCTGCTGTCTGTTATAATGAGTTCCTGCTGTCTGTTGTAATGAGTTCCTGCTGTCTGTTGTAATGAGTTCCTGCTGTCTGTTGTAATGAGTTCCTGCTGTCCTAACGAGTTCAAATCAGTTTGTCCTCCAGGTGCCTTCAGATTGTTGAGTCAGCTATACAATCTAACGACCCAGTGTGATGTCAAGGTTGATACAGTTAGCTAGGGAGTATGGGAGGGAGAGATGTTCCCCCATACAGTCACACACACACACACACACACACACACACACACACACACACAGGGAGGATATGAGTGAGATCTGTTCAGCCAGCACAGGACTCATTTCATCCTCCAAAATAAAAGCAACCTTCTACAGTGTTCTAGTTAATAACTAATAAACGTGATGAGGAGGAGGATGGGGAGGAAGATGATGAAGATGAGAGTACCTATGTTGAACTCTTCGAAGGTGATGGCAGTGGAGGCACTTCCGAGGGCGTTGAGGGCAGTGACGTTGACTCTGTAGGGGTAGCTACTGAACACCTCAAGGAACTTAACGTGACAGCGGTTCTTATGGACCGCATCCCTCGTTGCTTCTAGGGACTTCTGGTTGTGTCTGAGAGGAGGAGAGGAGAGGAGAGAGAGAGAGAGGGAGATAGAGAAAGAGAGAGAGAGAGAGAGAGAGAGAGAGAGAGAGAGAGAGAGAGAGAGAGAGAGAGAGAGAGAGAGAGAGAGAGAGAGAGAGAGAGAGAGAGAGAGAGAGAGAGAGAGAGAGAGAGAGAGAGAGAGAGAGAGAGAGAGAGAGAGAGAGAGAGAGAGAGAGAGAGAGAGAGAGAGAGAGAGAGAGAGAGAGAGAGAGAGAGAGAGAGAGAGAGAGAGAGAGAGAGAGAGAGAGAGAGAGAGAGAGAGAGAGAGAGAGAGAGAGAGAGAGAGAGAGAGAACGACGTGGGGGGACAATGTTAGGCAGTCAAAGACCGAGACAGGGACATTTAAAAATAACATCTACATTTCAGAGTATTTTTAAAGAGCAGCAAGTTTCCATGAGCCAAGTTCCACAAACAGCATCATCATCATTGGTAGGTTCTAGCTGACAGGATGGTGAGATTCTGGGTGCTCCAGGCTGGTTAGGGGGCCGGAGGGTGAGGATTGCCCCCGGCCATCCCCAGGGGTATCATCTGGTCTGGGAACAGCGGGGCCTTCTCCTCTCTATCTCCTCTTATCAGCTCCCTCTGGCTAGAATACCATCTAAATGCTAAGTTCCTCTTACTATGCTAGAAGGAGCTCAATTATCTTTATGCCTAAGCTAGATTCTAACTTCCCTCTTATCAAGGAGATGACGTTTATCTCTGTGTGTGAGCATTTAGAACTGAAGTTCAGTGGCTCCTCCCCACTGCCACTGGGCCAATAGGAACTAAGACTGATGTTGTGATTCTATAATGAATTGATCTGACATTTTCTGAATTAAAATCCAGTGGTGATGTTGGTGTAATTATCTAATGACCAGCGGACCAGGATGTTATCAGGAACACAGTTTGTCACACATGGATCTCTATTTCCTTTACAGCACAATACCTCTGACCAGAGTCCTGGAAGTCAACGGGTAAAGCAGGTCAATTGGAGGTTGTTGTAGTGTGGATGGTAACAAAGGTTAATCAGGATCAGGGTGTTCTCTCTACTGAGGGTTAATCAGGATCAGGGTGTTCTCTCTACTGAGGGTTAATCAGGATCAGGGTGTTCTGAGGATTAATCAGGATCAGGGTGTTCTCTCTACTGGGGGTTCATCAGGATCAGGGTGTTCTCTATACTGGGGGTTCATCAGGATCAGGGTGTTCTCTCTGCTGAGGGTTAATCAGGATCAGGGTGTTCTCTCTATTGAGGGTTAATCAGGATCAGGGTGTTCTCTCTACTGAGGGTTAATCAGGATCAGGGTGTTCTCTCTATTGAGGGTTAATCAGGATCAGGGTGTTCTCTCTACTGAGGGTTAATCAGGATCAGGGTGTTCTGAGGATTAATCAGGATCAGGGTGTTCTCTCTACTGAGGGTTAATCAGGATCAGGGTGTTCTCTCTACTGAGGGTTAATCAGGATCAGGGTGTTCTCTATACTGGGGGTTAATCAGGATCAGGGTGTTCTCTCTACTGAGGGTTAATCAGGATCAGGGTGTTCTGAGGGTTAATCAGGATCAGGGTGTTCTCTCTACTGGGGGTTCATCAGGATCAGGGTGTTCTCTATACTGGGGGTTCATCAGGATCAGGGTGTTCTCTCTGCTGAGGGTTAATCAGGATCAGGGTGTTCTCTCTATTGAGGGTTAATCAGGATCAGGGTGTTCTCTCTACTGAGGGTTAATCAGGATCAGGGTGTTCTCTCTATTGAGGGTTAATCAGGATCAGGGTGTTCTCTCTACTGAGGGTTAATCAGGATCAGGGTGTTCTGAGGATTAATCAGGATCAGGGTGTTCTCTCTACTGAGGGTTAATCAGGATCAGGGTGTTCTCTCTACTGAGGGTTAATCAGGATCAGGGTGTTCTCTATACTGGGGGTTAATCAGGATCAGGGTGTTCTCTCTACTGAGGGTTAATCAGGATCAGGGTGTTCTGAGGGTTAATCAGGATCAGGGTGTTCTCTCTACTGTGGGTTAATCAGGATCATGGTGTTCTGTGGGTTAATCAGGATCAGGGTGTTCTCTCTACTGGGGGTTCATCAGTATCAGGGTGTTCTGTGGGTTAATCAGGATCAGGGTGTTCTCTCTATTGAGGGTTAATCAGGATCAGGGTGTTCTGTCTATTGAGGGTTAATCAGGATCAGGGTGTTCTCTCTATTGAGGGTTAATCAGGATCAGGGTGTTCTCTCTACTGAGGGTTAATCAGGATCAGGGTGTTCTGAGGATTAATCAGGATCAGGGTGTTCTCTCTACTGAGGGTTAATCAGGATCAGGGTGTTCTCTCTACTGAGGGTTAATCAGGATCAGGGTGTTCTCTATACTGGGGGTTAATCAGGATCAGGGTGTTCTCTCTACTGAGGGTTAATCAGGATCAGGGTGTTCTGAGGGTTAATCAGGATCAGGGTGTTCTCTCTACTGGGGGTTCATCAGGATCAGGGTGTTCTCTATACTGGGGGTTCATCAGGATCAGGGTGTTCTCTCTGCTGAGGGTTAATCAGGATCAGGGTGTTCTCTCTATTGAGGGTTAATCAGGATCAGGGTGTTCTCTCTACTGAGGGTTAATCAGGATCAGGGTGTTCTCTCTATTGAGGGTTAATCAGGATCAGGGTGTTCTCTCTACTGAGGGTTAATCAGGATCAGGGTGTTCTGAGGATTAATCAGGATCAGGGTGTTCTCTCTACTGAGGGTTAATCAGGATCAGGGTGTTCTCTCTACTGAGGGTTAATCAGGATCAGGGTGTTCTCTATACTGGGGGTTAATCAGGATCAGGGTGTTCTCTCTACTGAGGGTTAATCAGGATCAGGGTGTTCTGAGGGTTAATCAGGATCAGGGTGTTCTCTCTACTGTGGGTTAATCAGGATCATGGTGTTCTGTGGGTTAATCAGGATCAGGGTGTTCTCTCTACTGGGGGTTCATCAGTATCAGGGTGTTCTGTGGGTTAATCAGGATCAGGGTGTTCTCTCTATTGAGGGTTAATCAGGATCAGGGTGTTCTGTCTATTGAGGGTTAATCAGGATCAGGGTGTTCTCTCTACTGAGGGTTAATCAGGATCAGGGTGTTCTCTCTACTGAGGGTTAATCAGGATCAGGGTGTTCTCTCTACTGAGGGTTAATCAGGATCAGGGTGTTCTGTGGCAGCAGTGTACGCACAACATTTTAGACTGATCCAATGAAACTATTTATTTCAATACTGCCCAAATGTGCCTCATTTGTTATTTAATAACTTTTTATGTTCACAGTTGTGCACTCTCCTCAATAGCACCGTATTCTTTCACTCTAATAGCTGCTGTAAATTGGACAGCACAGTTAGATTAACAAGAATTTAAGCTTTCTGCCAACATCAGATATGTTTATGTCCTGGGAAATGTTCTTGTTACTTACAACCTCATGCTAATCCCATTAGCCTATGTTAGCTCAGCTGTCCAGTGGACGGGGACACCGATCCCGATGAAGTTTTAATAAGGACCAGGGTGTGAATGATGGTCCATGGAGAGTTACCATTTCAGACAACAACAGGGTTCAGAGGGCCTAGTGGTTCTGTAAATTATTATGCAAATGAGATATATTGGCTGTACAACATTAATGAGGTTGCTAGGAGACCACCTGCTGGGGACAGAAAGGAAATATGGTTTCCTCCCCCTCTCCTTCCCTGATCCCCCACACCAGACAATGCATTGAAGGCAATAGGGTAGAGTGAGAGTAGAGAGAGAGCTGAGAGAGAAAGAAGAAGAGAGAATGAGAGAGATTGATTGACAGAGCTACCCTGTGCCCTTAGATGCCTCTGAGAGAGAGGGAAGGAGACTGAGCGAGAGAAAAACTGAGAAAGAGAGAGAGAGAGAAGGAGAGATCGAGAGATAGAGCGAGGGAAAGACACCGCGAGAGAGAAAACAACAGAGGATGTGACAGAGATACCCAGTGAGTCCTCTGAGGCATGGTGAAGTGGCCTCTTAGTCCCAACACTCAGACAGATAGACATACAGGCAGACCTCTCTCTAGACTCTTCTCTCTCTGTGAGAGACAGACAGACCTCTCTCTAGACTCTTCTCTCTCTGTGAGAGACAGACAGACCTCTCTCTAGACTCTCCCCCCTCTGTGAGAGATAGACAGACCTCTCTCTAGACTATCCCCTCTCTGTGAGAGAAAGACAGACAGACCTCTCTCTAGACTATCCCCTCTCTGTGAGAGACATACAGACAGACCTCTCTCTAGACTCTCCCCTCTCTGTGAGAGACAGATAGACCTCTCTCTAGACTCTTCTCTCTCTGTGAGATACAGACAGACCTCTCTCTAGACTCTCCCCTCTCTGTGAGAGACAGACAGACAGACCTCTCTCTAGACTCTTCTCTCTCTGTGAGAGACAGACAGACAGACCTCTCTCTAGACTCTCCCCTCTCTGTTAAAGACAGACAGACAGACCTCTCTCTAGACTCTCCCCTCTCTGTTAAAGACAGACAGACAGACCTCTCTCTAGACTCTCCCCTCTCTGTGAAAGACAGACAGAGACAGACATAACTCTCTAGACTCTCCTCTCTCTGTGAGAGACAGACAGACCTTTCTCTAAACTCTCCCAATCAGTGTCTCTCTCTCTCTCTCTCTCTCTCTCTCTCTCTCTCTCTCTCTCTCTCTCTCTCTCTCTCTCTCGTGAACAAGATAATAAACAAAAGTGAAATAACAATACACATTAACAGCAACATTACACTCACAAAAGTTCCAAAATAATAAAGTCATGTCAAATGTCATATCTGTATACAGTGTTGTAATGATGTGCAAATAGTACAAAAGGGAAAATAAATAAACATCAATTTGGGTTGTATTTGAAATGGTGTTTGTTCTTCACTGGTTGCCCTTTTCATTTTGATAATTAGTGGGAATCAACCTAATTCTGTTCTGCATGCATTATTTGGTGTTTTTCTTTGTACACTGAGGATATTCTGCATGCAGGTTCTGGTAGTCTTTAATAGTTGATTCTAAGACCTCTCTCTCTTATCTATGTATCACCTGACAGAGAGACAGAATGAAAGGTTCAGGTCTTTCTCTTTCTCTATCTATCTCTCTCTCCCTTCTCTCTCTCTCCGAATCTCTCTCTCTCTCTCTCTCTCTCTCTCTCTCTCTCTCTCTCTCTCTCTCCGTATCTCTCTCTCCGTATCTTTCTCTCTCTAAGGATTCCTTCCCTTAGAGATGACCCACCTGACATAGAACACAGAGAGACACAGAGAGACACAGAGAGACACAGAGACAGAGAGGCACAGAGACACAAAGAAACACAGTGAGATAGAGACACTGTCACGCCCTGGCCATAGAGAGGCTTTTTATTCTCTATTTTGGTTAGGCCAGGGTGTGACTAGGGGGACAATTTTTCTATGTTTTGTATTTCTTTGTTTTTGGCCGGGTATGGTTCTCAATCAGGGACAGCTGTCTGTCGTTGTCTCTGATTGAGAACCATACTTAGGTAGCCTTTTCCCACCTGTGTTTTGTGGGTGTTTATTTTTCCGTGTGTGTTTGTGTGCACCTCGGTTACGTCACGGTCTTTGATGTTTACCTGTTTGTTATTTGGTTGTTTCGGTTTCACTTTCATTAAAAGATGTGGAACTACATGCACGCAGGTCATTGGTTGATTTATGACAGGGAGTGTGAGGATAGCGAACGTGACAGAATTACCCACCACAAGAAGACCAAGCAGCGTGCGCCAACCTGGAGGAGGAGTTGGACCCGGTCACTGACCCGGTCACTGAAGACCCGGTCACTGAAGCCCGAGAGGCAGCCCCAAAACATTTAGGGGGGGAGGAACATGGGGAGTGTGGCGGAGTCAGGTTGGAGACCTGAACCCGCTCCCCGTGCTTACCGGGGAGAGCAGGTGACAAGTCAGGCCCCGTGCTATGGGGTGATGCGCACTGTGTCTCGGCCTAGTATTCACAGGCCGGTGTGCTCAGTGCCAGCGTCCCGCATTTGCCGGGTGGAAGCTGGCATCCAGCCAGAACGGGGGGAGCAGCTATGCGGTCGAGACCGCCAGTGCGCTTCCACGGCCCTGTGTATCCTGTGCCTCGGCCACGGAAGAGGCCGCAAGTATGTCTCCCAAGCCTGATAAGTCCTGTGCCTGCTCCCAGAACCAAGTCTCCCTCCTGTCCGGAGCTGCCAGAGCCGCCCTCCTGTCCGGAGTTGCCAGAGCCGCCCTCCTGTCCGGAGTTGCCAGAGCCGCACTCCTGTCCGGAGTTGCCAGAGCCGCCCTCCTGTTCGGAGGTGCCAGAGCCGCCCTCCTCTCCGGAGCTGCCAGAGCCTCACTCCTGTCCGGAGTTGCCAGAGCCTCCCTCCTGTCCGGAGTTGCCAGAGCCGCCCTCCTGTCCGGAGTTGCCAGAGCCGCCCTCCTGTCCGGAGCTGCCAGAGCCTCCCTCCTGTCCGGAGTTGCCAGAGCCGCCCTCCTGTTCGGAGGTGCCAGAGCCGCCCTCCTCTCCGGAGCTGCCAGAGCCTCCCTCCTGTCCGGAGTTGCCAGAGCCTCCCTCCTGTCCGGAGTTGCCAGAGCCTCCCTCCTGTCCGGAGTTGCCAGAGCCTCCCTCCTGTCCGGAGTTGCCAGAGCCGCCCTCCTATCCGGAGTTGCCAGAGCCGCCATCCTGTCCAGAGTTGCCAGAGCCGCCCTCCTGTCCGGAGCTGCCAGAGCCTCCTTCCTGTCCGGAGTTGCCAGAGCCGCACTCCTGTCGGGAGTTGCCAGAGTCGCACTCCTGTCTGGAGTTGCCAGAGCCGCCCTCCTGTTCGGAGGTGCCAGAGCCGCCCTCCTCTCCGGAGCTGCCAGAGCCTCCCTCCTGTCCGGAGTTGCCAGAGCCTCCCTCCTGTCCGGAGTTGCCAGAGCCTCCCTCCTGTCCGGAGATGCCAGAGCCGCCCTCCTGTCCGGAGTTGCCAGAGCCGCCCTCCTGTCCGGAGCTGCCAGAGCCTCCTTCCTGTCCGGAGTTGCCAGAGCCGCCCTCCTGTCCGGAGTTGCCAGAGCCGCCCTCCTGTCCGGAGTTGCCAAAGCCTCCATCCTGTCCGGAGGCGCCAGAGCCGCCCTCCTGTCCGGAGTTGCCAGAGCCGCCCTCCTGTCCGGAGCTGCCAGAGCCTCCTTCCTGTCCGGAGTTGCCAGAGCCGCCCTCCTGTCCGGAGTTGCCAGAGCCGCCCTCCTGTCCGGAGTTGCCAAAGCCTCCTTCCTGTCCGGAGGCGCCAGAGCCGCCCTCCTGTCCGGAGTTGCCAGAGCCTCCCTCCTGTCCGGAGTTGCCAGAGCCGCCCTCCTGTCCGGAGTTGCCAGAGCCGCCCTCTTGTCCGGAGTTGCCAGAGCCGCCTTCCTGTCCGGAGTTGCCAGAGCCGCCCGTCAGTCCGGAGCTGCCAGAGCCACCTTCCTGTCCGGAGGTGCCAGAGCCTCCCTCCTGTCTGGAGCTGCCAGAGCCGCCCTCCTGTCCGGAGTTGCCAGAGCCTCCCTCCTGTCCGGAGTTGCCCGAGCCGCCCTCCTGTCCGGAGTTGCCCGAGCCGCCCTCCTGTCCGGAGTTGCCCGAGCCGCCCTCCTGTCCAGAGTTGCCAGAGCCTCCCTCCTGTCCGGAGCTGCCGGAGCCGCCCGTCAGTCCGGAGCTGCCAGAGCCACCTTCCTGTCCGGAGTTGCCAGAGCCTCCCTCCTGTCCGGAGCTGCCAGAGCCGCCCTCCTGTCCGGAGTTGCCAGAGCCTCCCTCCTGTCCGGAGCTGCCAGAGCCTCCCTCCTGTCCGGAGCTGCCAGAGCCGCCCGTCAGTCCGGAGCTGCCAGAGCCGCCCGTCAGTCCGGAGGCGCCAGTGCCGCCCGTCAGTCTGGAGGCACCAGTGCCGCCCTTCACTCCGGAGCCGCGAGAGCCGCCCTTCACTCCGGAGCCTCCAAAGTCGCCCTTCACTCCAGAGCTGCCAGAATCGCAGCCCCTCAGTCCATAGGCGGCCCTTAATCCAGATGCATCCCTCAGTCCAGATGCGCCCCTCAGTCCAAATGCGCTCCTCAGTCCAGATGCGCCCCTCAGTCCAGAGGCACCCCTCAGTCCAGATGCGCCCCTCAGTCCAGAGGCGCCCCTCAGTCCAGAGGTTTGGTTGATTTATGACAGGGAGTTTGAGGATAGCGAACGTGACAGACACACAGAGACAGAGAGACACAGAGACAGAGAGACACAGAGACAGAGAGACACAGAGGCACAGCGAAACAGACAGAGACTCACGAAGACAGAGAGACACAGAAACAGAGAGACACGGAGACAGAGACACACAGAGACAGAGAGAAAATAAAATAAATAAAAGGTTTTGCTTCTTACTGGACGTTGACATCGAAGTCTGTGGGTATGGAGGTGGGGTGCTGAAGGTGCCAGCTACAGTAGAAGCCTTTAGGGTAGGTGTTGGAGCGACACATCACCGTGGGTTCCCTAGGGGAAGCTGGAGAGACAGGCACAACAGAAGACGGGATGGTGAGTTTCTTTCATTCTTTGTCAGGTGAGAAAATACAGAGAGAGAATGGAGACATAGGGAGAGAGAAAAAGAGCAGGAGAGAGAGAGAAAAGAGAGGGAAGATAAGATAGGTAGGGAGGGAGGGAGGGAGGGAGGGAGGGAGGGAGGGAGGTAGGAAGATGGAAGGGAAAAGAACAACACCACAGGACAGCAACACCCCAGTATCCCAGCACCACATCAACCCAGCACCACATTTCCTCAGCACCACATCATCCCAGCACCACATCTACACAGGCCCACAGGACCACATCACCACAGGACCACATCACCCCATCACCCAGCACTACATCATACCAGCACCACATCACCACAGCACCACATCACCCCAGCACCACATCACCCCAGGACCACATCACCACAGGACCACATCTACCCAGCACCACATCACGCCATCACCCCATCACCACATCACCCCATCATCCCAGCACCCCATCATCCCATCACCCCATCACCCCAGCACCACATCACCACATCACCCCATCACACCAGCACCACATCACCCCAGCACCACATCCCCCATCAACCCAGCACCACATTACCCCATCACCCCAGCATCACATCAGCCCAGCACCACATCAGCCCAGCACCACATCACCCCAGCACCCCAGCACCACATCTCCCCAGCACCACATCACCACATCACCCCATCACCCCAGCACCACCTCAACCCAGCACCACATCACCCCAGCACCACATACCCCAGCACCCCATCACCCCAGCACCACATCACCCCAGCACCACATCACCCCATCATCCCAGCACCACATCACCCCAGCACCACATCACCCCAGCACCACATCACCACAGCACCACATCACCACAGGACCATAACACCACATCACCCCATCACCACAGGACCATAACACCACATCACCCCATCACCACAGGACCACATCACCACATCACCACAGGACCATAACACCACATCACCCCATCACCACAGGACCATAACACCACATCACCACAGGACCATAACATCACATCACCACAAGTACAATGCCTTGAAAAAGTATTCATCCCTCTTGGTATTTTTCCTATTTTGTTGCATTACAACCTGTCATTTAAATTGATTGTTATTTGGATTTCATGTAACGGACATACACAAAATAGTCCTAACTGGTGAAGTGAAATTAAAAAAATGACTTGTTTCAAAAAGTTCTCAAAAATACAAAAAATAAAAAAGTGGTGTGTTCATATGTATTCACCCCCTTTACTATGAAGCCCCTAAATAAGATCTGGACAACCAATTACCTTCAGAAGTCACATAATTAGTTAAATAAAGTCCACCTGTGTGCAATCTAAATGTCACATAATCTGTCACATGATCTCAGTATATATACACCTGTTCTGAGTCTGCAACACCACCAAGCAAGGGGCACCACCAAGAAAGCGGCACCATGAAGACCAAGGATCTTTCCAAACAGGTCAGGGACAAAGTTGTGGAGAAGTACAGATCAGGGTTGGGTTACAAAAAAATATTAGCAACTTTGAACATCCCACGGAGCACCATTACATCCATTATTAAATAATGGAAAGAATATGGCACCACAACAAACCTGCCAAGAGAGGGCCGCCCACCAAAACTCACGGACCAGGCAAGGAGGGCATTAATCAGAGAGGCAACAGAAACCAATGATAACCCTGAAAGAGCTGCAAAGCTCCACAGCGGAGATTGGAGTATCTGTCAATAAGACCACGTTAAGTCGTACACTACACAGAGCTGGGCTTTACGGAAGAGTGGCCAGAAAAAAAATACATATTTTCAAGAAAAAAAAGAAAAAAAATATTTGGTGTTTGCCAAAAGGCACGTGGGAGACTCCCTTAACATATGGAAGAAGGTACTCCCATCAGATGATACCAAAATAGAGCTATATGGCCATCAAGGAAAACGCTATGTCTGGCACAAACCCAACACCTCTCATCACCCCAAGAATACCATGGTGGTGGCAGCATCATGCTGTGGGGATGTTTTTCATTGGCAGGGACTGGGAAAATGGTTAGAATTGAATGATGGAAGGCGCTAAATGCAGGGAAATTCTTGAGGGAAACCAGCGTCAGTCTTCCAGAGATTTGC
The DNA here is from genome assembly GCF_045791955.1 of Oncorhynchus clarkii lewisi. Lineage (NCBI taxonomy): Eukaryota > Metazoa > Chordata > Actinopteri > Salmoniformes > Salmonidae > Oncorhynchus > Oncorhynchus clarkii. Next base: position 1,821,148 of record NC_092158.1, on the reverse strand, counting down.
GACTGGGACGAAGGTTCACCTTCCAGCAGGACAATGACCCTAAGCATAGTTCTAAAGCAACACTTGAGTGGTTTAATTAAGGGAAGCATTTAAATGTATTGGAATGGCCTAGTCAAAGCGCAGAGCTCAATCCAATTGAGAATCTGTGGTATGACTTAAAGATTGCTGTACACCAGCGGCACCCATCCAACTTGAAGGAGCTGGAGCAGTTTTGCCTTGAAGAATGGGCAAAAATCCCAGTGGCTAGATGTGCCAAGCTTATAGAGACATACCCCAAGAGACTTGCAGCTGTAATTACTGCAAAAGTTGGCTATTACCTCTACTGTATTAAGCTTCCTATACCACTACATCTACTGTATTAAGGCTCTACATCTGTTCTCTATTAGACCTTAGTGCTGCTTTTGATACCATCAACCTCTGGCAGTCTCTATGGGTGAAACACAGGGTTCAATTCTCGGGCTGTCTCTTCTCTGTATTTATCAACTATGTTGCTCTTGCTGGATACTCTGATCCACCTCTACGCAGACGACACCATTCTGTATACTTCTGGCCCGTCTTTGGACACTGCGTTAACTAACCTCCAAACGAGCTTCAATGCCATACAACACTCCTTCCGTGGTCTCCAACTGCTCTTAAACGCTAGTAAAACCAAATGCATGCTTTTCAACCGTTTGCTGCCCACACCCACCCGCCCGACCAGCATCACTACTCTGTACAGTTCTGACTGAATATGTGGACAACTACAAATACCTAGGTGTCTGGCTAGACTGTAAACTCTCCTTCCAGACTCATATTAAACACCTCCAATCCAAAATTAAATCTAGAATTGGCTTCCTACTTTGCAACAAAGCCTCCTTCACTCACACCACCAAACATAGCCTCGTAAAACTGACTATCTTACCGATCCTCAACTTCGGCGATGTCATTTACAAAATAGCTTCCAATACTCTACTCAGCAAACTGGATGCAGTCTATCACAGTGCCATCCATTTTGTCACCAATGCCCTTATACCACCCACCACTGCGACCTGTATGCTCTAGTCGGCTGGCCCTCGCTACATATTCGTCGACAGACCCACTGGCTCCAGGTTATCTATAAGTCTATAATAGGTAAAGCTCCTCCTTATCTCAGTTCACTGGTCACGATAACAACACCCACCCGTAGCATACGTTCCAGCAGGTATAGGTCACTGATCATCCCCAAAGCCAACACCTCCTTTGGCCGCCTTTCCTTCCAGTTCTCTGCTGCCAATGACTGGAACGTATTGCAAAAATCACTGGAGCTGGAGACTTACATTTCACTCACTAACTTTAAACATCAGCTATCTGAGCAGCTAACCGATCGCTGCAGCTGTACATAGTCCATCTATAAATAGCCCAACCAACAACCAATCTACCTACCTCATCCCCATATTGTTCTTATGTACTTTTCTGTTCTTTTGCACACCAGTATTTCTACTTGCACATCATCATCTGCTCATCTATCACTCCAGTGTTAATCTGCTAAATTGTAATTACTTTGCTACTATGGACTATTTATTGCCTTACCTCCTCTCGCCGTTTGCACACAATGTATATAGACTTAATATTATTTTTCTATTGTATTATTGACTGTATGTTTGTTTATTACATGTGTAACTCTGTGTTGTTGTTGGTGTCGCGATGCTTTGAGTTATCTTGGCCAGGTCTCAGTTGTAAATGAGCACTTGTTCTCAACTAGCTTACCTGGTTAAATAAAGGTGACATTAAAAATTTAAATAATCGAACAGAACATTATTTTGGAGAGATTGGAAACCCAAATTGGTCTACACGGACTGGCCTGGTTTAGATCTTATATGTCGGAAAGATATCAGTTTGTCTCTGTGGATGGTTTGTCCTCTGACAAATCAACTGTAAATGTCAGTGTTCCTCAAGGTTCCATTTTAGGACCACTATTGTTTTCACTATATATTTTACCTCTTGGGGATGTCATTTGGAAACATGATGTTAACTTTCACTGCTATGCAGATGACACACAGCTGTACATTTCGATGAAACATGGCGAAGCCCTAAAATTGCCCTCCCTGGAAGCCTGTGTTTCAGACATAAGGAAGTGGATGGCTGCAAATGTTCTACTTTTCAACTTGGACAAAACAGAGATGCTTGTTGTAGTTCCCAATAAACAGAGAGATCTTCTGTTGAATCGGACAATTAATCTTGATGGTTGTACAATTGTCTCAAATAAAATTGTGAAGGACCTCGACGTTACTCTGGACCCTGACCTCTCTTTTGACGAACACATCAAGACTGTTTCAAGGAGAGCTTTTTTTCATCTACGTAACATTGCAAAAATCAGGAACTTTCTGTCCAAAAATGATGCAGAAAAATTCATCCATGCTTTTGTCACTTCTAGGTTAGACTACTGCAATGTTCTACTTTCTGGCTACCCGGATAAAGCTCTAAATAAACTTCAGTTAGTGCTAAATACGGCTGCTAGAATCTTGACTAAAACCAAAAAATGTGATCATATTACTCCAGTGCTAGCCTCCCTACACTGGCTTCTTGTTAAGGCTAGGGCTGATTTCAAGGTTTTACTGCTAACCGCCAAAGCATTACATGGGCTTGCTCCTACCTATCTTTCTGATTTGGTCCTGCCGTACATACCTACATGTTCGCTACGGTCACAAGAAGCAGGCCTCCTTACTGTCCCTAGAATTTCTAAGCAAACAGCTGGAGGCAGGGCTTTCTCCTATAGAGCTCCATTTATATGGAATGGTCTGCCTACCCATGTGAGAGACGGTCTCAACCTTTAAGTCTTGATTGAAGACTCATCTCTTCAGTAGGTCCTATGAGTGTAGTCTGGCCCAGGGGTGTGAAGGTGAACGGAAAGGCACTGGAGCAACGAACTGCCCTTGCTGTCTCTGCCTGGCCGGTTCCCCTCTCGCCTCTGGGATTCTCTGCCAATAACCATATGACAGGGGCTGAGTCATTGGCTTGCTGGTGCTCTTCCATGCCGTCCCTAGGAGGGGTGCGTCACTTGAGTGGGTTGAGTCACTGACGGGATCTTCCTGTCCGGGTTGGCGCTCCCTCTTTGGGCTGTGCCATGGGGGAAATCTTTGTGGGCTATACTCTGCCTTGTCTCAGGATGGTAAGTTAGGGTTAGGGTGGTGTGGGGGCTGTGCTTTGGCAAAGTGGTTGGGGTTATGTCCTGCCTGTTTGGCCATCGTCGTATGGGGCCATGGTGTCCTCCGACCCTTCCTGTCTCAGCCTCCAGTATTTATGCTGCAGTAGTTTGTGTCAGGGAGCTAGGGTCAGTCTGTTATATCTGGAGTATTTCTCCTGTCTTATCCGGTGTCCTGTGTGAATTTAAGTATGCTCTCTCTAATTCCCTCTCTCTTTCTCTTATTTTATTTCTTTCTTTCTCTCTCTATTTATTTATTTCTCTCTCTCAGAGGACCTGAGCCCTAGGACCATGCCTCAGGACTACCTGGCATGATGACGCCTTGCTGTCCCCAGTCCACTTGGTCGTGCTGCTGCTCCAGTTTCAACTGTTCTGCCTGCGGCTATGGAACCCTGACCTGTTCACCGGACGTGCTACCTGTCCCAGACCTGCTGGTTTCAACTCTCTAGAGACAGCAGGAGCGGTAGAGATACTCTGAATGATTGGCTATGAAAAGCCAACTGACATTTACTCCTGAGGTGCTGACCTGTTGAACCCTTGACAACCACTGTGATTATTATTATTTGACTCTGCTGGTCATCTATGAACATTTGAACATCTTGGCCATGTTCTGTTATAATCTCCACCCGGCACAGCCAGAAGAGGACTGGCCACCCCACATAGCCTGGTTCATCTCTAGGTTCATTCCTAGGTTTTGGCCTATCTAGGGAGTTTTCCATAGCCACCGTGCTTCTACACCTGCATTGCTTGCTGTTTGGGGTTTTAGGCTGGGTTTCTGTACAGCACTTTGTGACATCAGCTGATGTAAGAAGGGATTTATAAATACATTTGATTGATTAAGCTGCCTGCTCTCCAGGAACATCTATAGCACCCTTTGTCAAAGGAAGGCCAAGAAGATCATCAAGGACCTCACTGTAAGAAAATGCCTGCCCACTCCTCTTCCACTCTCCTCCACTCCCCCTCTCCTCCACTTAACTTCCTCTCCACTCCCCCTCCACTCTCCTCAACTCCTCCCCCACTACCCATCCACTCTTTCCACTCTCCTCCACTCCTCCTCCACTCCCCTCCCCTCCACTTAACTTCCTCTCCAGTCCCCCTCCACTCCCCTCCCCTCCACTTAACTTCCTCTCCACTCCCTCCTCCACTCCCTCCTCCACTCTCCTCAACCTCCCCTCCAATCCCTCCTCCACTCCCCCTCCACTCCCTCCTCCACTCTCCTCTCCTCCACTCTCCTCCAGTCCCTCTCCACTCTCCTCTCCTCCACTCGTTCTCCACACTCCTCCACTCCCCCTCCACTCTCCTTTCCTCCACTCTCCTCCACTCCCCCTTCACTCCCTACTCCACTCTCCTCTCCTCCACTCTCCTCAACTCCCCTCCACTCCCTCCTCCACTCTCCTCCAGTCCCTCTCCACTCTCCTCTCCTCCACTCGCTCTCCACACTCCTCCACTCCCCCTCCACTCTCCTTTCCTCCACTCTCCTCTCCCCCTTCACTCCCTACTCCACTCTCCTCTCCTCCACTCTCCTCAACTCCCCTCCACTCCCTCCTCCAGTCCCTCTTCACTCTCATCTCCTCCACTCCCTCTCCACACTCCTCCAGTCCCTCTCCACTCTCCTCTCCTCCACTCCCTCTCCACACTCCTCCACTCCCCCTGCACTCTCCCTCTCCACACTCCTCCACTCCCCCTCAACTCTCCTCCACTCCCCCTCCACTCTCCTCCACTCTCCTCCACTCTCCTCCACTCCCCCTCCACACTCCTCCACTCCCCCTCCACTCCCCCTCGACTCCACCTCCATTCCCCCTCCACTCTCCTTCCACTTTACTCCCTCTCTTCCACTCCACTCCCCCTCCACTATTCTCCCCCTCCACTCTCCCTCGACTCCACCTCCATTCCCCCTCCACTATACTCCCTCTTCTCCACACCCTCGCCACTCACCTCCACTCCCTCTCCGCTATACTCCCTCTCCTCCACTCCCTCTCCACTCTCCTCCAGTCCCTCTCCACTCTCCTCCAGTCCCTCTCCACTCTCCTCTCCTTCACTCACTCTCCACACTCCTCCACTCCCCCTCCACTCTCCTCTCCTCCACTCTCCTCTCCTCAACTCCCCCTCCACTCCCTCCTCCACTCCCCTCCACTCTCCTGCAGTCCCTCTCCACTCTCCTCTCCTCCACTCCCTCTCCTCTCCTCCACTCCCTCTCCACACTGCTCCACTCCACTCCCCCTCCACTCTCCTCCACTCCCCCTCCACTCTCATCCACTCCACTCCCCCTCCACTCTCATCCACTCCACTCCCCCTCCACTCTCCTCTCCTCCACTCTCATCCACTCCACTCCCCATCCACTCTCCTCCACTCCCCCTCGACTCCACCTCCTTTTCCCCTCCACTCTCCTCCACTCCCTCTCCACTCTCCTCCACTCCCCCTCCACTCTCCTCCACTCCCCCTCCACTCTCCATCCACTATACTCCCGCTCCTCCACTCCCACTCCACTCCTCCCATCTCAATCGTACCCAATTAACCAACATTCTGACAGTGAGTAGTTTGGGGCATCTCAGTCAATCAGATTCTAAACACAGCCGCCAGAATTACTTTTTACTCCAGAGAATAACTACAGATCATACCACCCTGAAGTTCCACCCATCAGATCATACCACCCTGAAGTTCCACCCATCAGATCATACGACCCTGAAGTTCCACCCATCAGATCATACCACCCTGAAGTTCCACCCATCTCAATCTCACTCATTGAACCAACACTCCAATTGAGGGCATCTCAATCTAATTTTATTTTATTTTTTATTTTACCTTTATTTAGCCAGGCAAGTCAGTTAAGAACAAATTCTTATTTTCAATGACGGCCTGGGAACAGTGGGTTAACTGCCTGTTCAGGGGCAGAACGACAGATTTGTACCTTGTCAGCTCGGGGGTTTGAACTCACAACCTTCCGGTTACTAGTCCAACGCTCTAACCACTAGGCTAATCAGCTTCTACAAACTCAATTGCCTGCTTCGCTAATGTCTAAGTACTCAGATAAGTCAGGATTTATTGGCATCAATCAATCTAACTTCACAAATTCCACAACACTTAAAAGTTGAAGAACATTGAATAACTTTATTGATTACTGTAAACGTTACGCTACAGACTGACCACATCAGAGGGGAACGGGGAAGTGGAAAACACTGTTGTGAATGATTGGGAATTGTGTTGTTTCTTTGTAGTGATTTATTCTGAGCAGCAGGTCCCATTCATTAGTCATATAGAGGCAGATCTAAAGGTCCATTAAGCTGTGTTCTTTGAACAGAGCAGGAGCAATGGGATGACATCACTACTCACTCCACAGAGGCTGTGTACTTGTTAACAGTGTCTTTGTAGTCATGTCATACCTACTCATGTATACTGTACCTCACTGTAAAGGGACTGGGATTATAGGATGCAATGTGTGTGTGTGGAGGGGGGTAGGCATGGAGCATAATTCTAAATTCATATAATTCTGTGTAACATTGCCACCACTCTGTATAACATTCCCATAATTCTGTGTAACATTTCCACCACTCTGTGTAACATTCCCATAATGATGTGTAGCATTCACACCACTCTGTATAACATTCCCATAATTCTGTGTAGCATTCCCACCACTCTGTATAACATTCCCATAATTCTGTGTAGCATTCACACCACTCTGTGTAACATTCCCACCACTCTGTATAACATTCCTACCATTCTGTGTAACATTGCCACCACTTGTGTAACATTCACACCACTCTGTGTAACATTCCCATCATTCTGTGTAACATTCCTACCATTCTGTGTAACATTCCCACCACTCTGTGTATCATTCACACCACTCTGTGTAACATTCCCATCATTCTGTGTAACATTCCCACCACTCTGTATAACATTCCCACCACTCTGTATAACATTCCCATCATTCTGTATGACATTCCCACCACTCTGTATAACATTCCCACCACTCTGTATAACATTCCCACCACTCTGTATAACATTCCCACCACTCTGTATAACATTCCTATCATTCCGTATGACATTCCCACCACTCTGTGTAACATTCCCACCACTCTGTGTAACATTCCCACCACTCTGTGTAACATTCCCACCACTCTGTATAACATTCCCACCACTCTGTATAACATTCCTATCATTCCGTATGACATTCCCACCACTCTGTGTAACATTCCCACCACTCTGTGTAACATTCCCACCACTCTGTATAACATTCCTATCATTCCGTATGACATTCCCACCACTCTGTGTAACATTCCCACCACTCTGTGTAACATTCCCACCACTCTGTATAACATTCCCACCACTCTGTATAACATTCCCACCACTCTGTATAACATTCCCATCATTCTGTATGACATTCCCACCACTCTGTGTAACATTCCCACCACTCTGTATAACATTCCCACCACTCTGTATAACATTCCCACCACTCTGTATAACATTCCTATCATTCTGTATGACATTCCCACCACTCTGTATAACATTCCCACCACTCTGTGTAACATTCCCACCACTCTGTGTAACATTCCTATCATTCTGTATGACATTCCCACCACTCTGTGTAACATTCCCACCACTCTGTATAACATTCCCACCACTCTGTGTAACATTCCTATCACGCTTCCTGTCCTCTGGGAGGCATTCCTCCTCTAAGCTCCACCGCAGGGGACCTTCCTATAGCTCTGAACGAGGGCAAGAGAGGCCTCACTCTGCCAATCAGGAAGCATGACAGAGCAAACTTTCAGCCATGAACTCCACTGCATACTCTCCATAGTAAGTAAGCCGTGTCTGAGCCAGAACGGCCCGTAGGGCAATAGTCTATCTCCTGTTTCTGTAGAGAGACAGCTTGATGTACAGGACACCCCCTGGACAGGACACTAGTCTATCTCCTGTTTCTGTAGAGAGATAGCTTGATGTACAGGACACAGCACCCTGGTCAGGACACAAGTATACAGGACACAGCCCCCTGGTCAGGACACAAGTATCATCCATGCCATCACCAGTACCTCCAGACCAGCACAACACACGCCCCAGGGAACCACAGATAATAGACAAACCCCAAAGACACATTCTAACCACCCCAATGACACACATTCAAACCACCCAAAGACAGACATTCTAACCACCCAAAGACAGATATTCTAACCACCCAAAGACAGACATTCTAACCACCCAAAGACAGACATTCTAACCACCCAAAGACAGACATTCTAACCACCCAAAGACAGACATTCTAACCAGCCCAAAGACAGAACTTCTAACCAGCCAAAAGACAGAACTTCTAACCACCCCAAAGACAGACATTCTAACCACCCAAAGACAGATATTCTAACCACCCAAAGACAGACATTCTAACCACCCAAAGACAGACATTCTAACCACCCCAAAGACACACAAAGACACACATTCTAACCACCCAAAGACACACATTCTAATCACCCCAAAGACACACTTTAAACACCAACATTCTACCCACCCCAAAAACCCTAATCAAAGACACACATTCAAACCACACACAAACACCAACATTCTAACCACCCCAAAGACAGACATTCTAACCACCCAAAGAGACATTCTAACCACCCCAAAGACACACATTCTAACCACCCCAAAGACAGACATTCTAACTACCCCAAAGACAGACCTAACCACCCCAAAGACACACCTTAACCACCCCAAAGACACACATTCTAACCACCCCAACGACACACTTTAACCACCAACATTCTAACCACCCAAAGACAGATATTCTAACCACCCAAAGACAGACATTCTAACCACCCAAAGACAGACATTCTAACCACCCAAAGACAGACATTCTAACCAGCCCAATGACAGAACTTCTAACCAGCCAAAAGACAGAACTTCTAACCACCCCAAAGACAGACATTCTAACCACCCCAAAGACACATTCTAACCGCCCCAATGACACACATTCAAACCATCCAAAGACAGACATTCTAACCACCCAAAGACAGATATTCTAACCACCCAAAGACAGACATTCTAACCACCCAAAGACAGACATTCTAACCAGCCCAAAGACACACATTCTAACCACCCAAAGACAGACATTCTAACCACCCCAAAGACAGACATTCTAACCACCCCAAAGACAGACATTCTAACCACCCCACTGACACACATTCTAACCACCCCAAAGACAGACATTCTAACCACCCCAAAGACAGACATTCTAACCACCCCAAAGACAGACATTCTAACCACCCCAAAGATAGACATTCTAACCACCCACATTCTAACTACCCCAAAGACAGACATTCTAACCACCCCAAAGACACACATTCTAAACACCCCAAAGACACACATTCTAACCACCCCAAAGACACACATTCTAATCACCCCAAAGACACACTTTAAACACCAACATTCTACCCACCCCAAATACACATTCTAATCACCCCAAAGACACACATTCTAATCACCCCAAAGACACACTTTAAACACCAACATTCTAACCACCCCAAAGACAGACATTCTAACCACCCAAAGGCAGACATTCTAACCACCCCAAAGACACACATTCTAACCACCCCAAAGACAGACATTCTAACTACCCCAAAGACAGACATTCTAACCACCCCAAAGACACACTTTAACCACCCCAAAGACACACATTCTAACCACCCCAAAGACACACTTTAACCACCAACATTCTAACCACCACAAAGACAGACATTCTAACCACCCCAAAGACAGACATTCTAACCACCCAAAAGACAGACATTCTAACCACCCCAAAGACACACTTTAACCACCAACATTCTAACCACCCAAAGACACACTTTAACCACCAACATTCTAATCACCCCAAAGACAGACATTCTAACCACCCAAAGGCAGACATTCTAACCACCCCAAAGACACACATTCTAACCACCCCAAAGACATACATTCTAACCACCCACATTCTAACTACCCCAAAGACACACATTCTAACCACCCACATTTTAACCACCCCAAAGACACACATTCTAACCACCCACATTCTAACCACCCCAAAGACACACATTATAACCACCCACATTCGAACCACCCCAAAGACACGCATTTTAATCATCCCAAAGACACACTTTAAACACCAACATTCTAACCACCCCAAAGACAGACATTCTAACCACCCAAAGACACACATTCTAATCACCCCAAAGACACACTTTAAACACCAACATTCTAACCACCCCAAACACCAACATTCTAACCACCCCAAAGACAGACATTCTAACCACCCAAAGACACACATTCTAATCACCCCAAAGACACACTTTAAACACCAACATTCTAACCACCCCAAAGACAGACATTCTAACCACGCAAAGGCAGACATTCTAACCACTCCAAAGACACACATTCTAACCACCCAAAGGCAGACATTCTAACCACCCAAAGACACACATTCTAATCACCCCAAAGACACACTTTAAACACCAACATTCTAACCACCCCAAAGACAGACATTCTAACCACGCAAAGGCAGACATTCTAACCACCCCAAAGACACACATTCTAACCACCCAAAGGCAGACATTCTAACCACCCCAAAGACACACATTCTAATCACCCCAAAGACACACATTCTAACCACCCAAAGGCAGACATTCTAACCACCCCAAAGACACACATTCTAACCACCCCAAAGAAAGACATTCTTACCACCCCAAGGACACACTTTAAACACCAACATTCTAACAACCCCAAAGACAGACATTCTAACCACCCCAAAGACACACATTCTAATCACCCCAAAGACACACATTCTAACCACCCCAAAGGCAGACATTCTAACCACCCCAAAGACACACATTCTAACCACCCACATTCTAACCACCCCAAAGACAGACATTCTAACCACCTACATTCTAACTACCCCAAAGACAGACATTCTAACCACCCCAAAGACACACATTCTAACCACCCCAAAGACAGACATTCTAACCACCCACATTCTAACTACCCCTAACCATCCTCTCTCTCTCTCTCTTTCTTTCTCTGTTTCTCACTCAACACCAACCAGACACTAATGAAAAGGCTCAAACACACCAAACTGCTTTTGCTTCTCTTTTGCAACCTAGCAACGACGTCATTGTTCTTTTAATTTTGGTAGTTAGCAGAATGATCCTGAGATGTCCACTGATATCACTACTTCGCTTCTTTCAATTCACTGGTTTCATCTGTTAAACAGCCAGCAATATCAACTCAATGTGCTGCAGAGGCTATGACTGTTTTTAGGGCATTGAACAGAGCCCTTAAGGCTTCAGCTAAACGTGGATTGAACAGAGCCCTTAAGGCTTCAGCTAAACGTGGATTGAACAGAGCCCTTAAGGCTTCAGCTAAACGTGGATTGAACAGAGCCCTTAAGGCTTCAGCTAAACGTGGATTGAACAGAGCCCTTAAGGCTTCAGCTAAACGTGGATTGAACAGTACCCCTTAAGGCTTCAGCTAAACGTGGATTGAACAGTAGCCCTTAAGGAAGAGAAGGCCTTAAGGCTTCAGCTAAACGTGGATTGAACAGTAGCCCTTAAGGAAGAGAAGGCCTTAAGGCTTCAGATAAACGTGGATTGAACAGTAGCCCTTAAGGAAGAGAAGGCCTTAAGGCTTCAGCTAAACGTGGATTGAAGAGAAGGCCTTAAGGCTTCAGCTAAATGTGGATTGAAGAGAAGGCCTTAAGGCTTCAGCTAAATGTGGATTGAAGAGAAGGCCTTAAGGCTGCAGCTAAACGTGGCTTGACGAGAAGGACTTAAGGCTTCAGCTAAACGTGGATTGAAGAGAAGGATTTAAGGCTTCAGCTAAACGTGGATTGAAGAGAAGGCCTTAAGGCTGCAGATAAATGTGGATTGAAGAGAAGGCCTTAAGGCTGCAGATAAACGTGGACCTTCGGTCACCTCTGACCATGCTCAGAACATTATTAAATGTGGTTACAACCTGTGGATGTTACAAGTCAGTCTCCACACAAGAACATACAATAAATGCTAGATATAGTAGGTCAGAATGGCCCTACGGCAAATTACATGATCACAATGAGACAGCACAGTAGCAATAACCTGATGGCCTGCAGCAGAGTGGCCTCTCTAGGTGCTGACTGTGGGAATCACTGTGTGTGCTTATGTGTCAGCTTAACATAACAAAGATCAATCCAATCCTCCTCTGTCTGATGAAGGGCTTAACTCACCACAACGCTAAATAGTTCTGTAAATATGTGACATTCAGATAGTAGGATTACAGGGGCAAAGCTTCATGTATCAGTAGTGTTCTAGGGGGTACAACACTGTTCTAGGGGTAAAGTGGCGTTATAGGGGTACAGTGCTGTTCTGAGGGGTACAGTCATTTTATAGCGGGTACAACACTGTTCTAGGAGTACAGTGGTGTTCTAGGGGGTACAGAACTGTTCTAGACAGTACAGCAGTGTTCCAGGTGGTACAGCAGTGTTCTAGGGGGTACAGTAGTGTTCTAGGGGGTTCAGTCATGTTCAAGAGGGTACAACAGTGTTCCAGGGGGTACAGTAGCGTTCCAGGGGGTTCAGTCATGTTCAAGGGGGTACAGTGGTGTTCTAGGGGGTACAACAGTGTTCTAGAGGGTACAGTCATGTTCTATGGGGTACAGTTGTGTTCTAGGGGGTTCAGGAGTGTTTTAGGTGGTACAGCGGTGTTCTAGGTGGTACAGCAGTATTCTAGGGCATACAGTCGTGTTCTAGGGGGTAGAGTAGTGTTGTAGGGGGTACAGTAGTGTTCTAGGGGTGCAGATGTGTTCTAGGGGTCACAGCAATGTTCTAGGGGTAGAGTATTGTTCTAGGGGGGTACAGTTGTGTTCTAAAGGGTACAGTCATGTTCTAGGGGGTACAATCATGTTCTAGGG